>NC_051160.1:16860758-17099500 GCF_013339745.2 Dermacentor silvarum | reverse complement strand
CACAAACAATTTTTATCTCCCAGGCGGATTTGTTTCTGGCTTGTACTGGCCGCGATTCCTACGATTCCCATTTGTAAGGCTTTATAAATACTCTATAAGACGTTCACAAACAATTTTTATCTCCCAGGCGGATTTGTTTTCTGGCTTGTACTGGCCGCGATTCACACACCTCAAATTACTTTTAGCAAACTCTCTATAGATAAGTTGAACGTCCGAATTCGTTAGGTGACTCCTGTGTGTTGCAACACCAATTCCATTAAGGTTCAGTTCGATTATATGTTCCCTAAAAATGCAAAGGCACTATCTTACCGCATGCTAAGCTCTATCTTAAATGATTACTTTTTGCACATACCGATCAAGACAGTTACTGCCACTGACACTTCCCAAAATGAAGAAAAGTGTGGAATTGGAATATTTTCTCCTATTCTCGATTGGTCGTTTTTTCTTCGCCTCCCGGACTTCGTACCGATCTTTCTAGCAGAATTTTTAGCTGTAATTCTAGCCCTCCTTAAGCTAAATACATCAACACGTTCCACAGTGGTCGTGACGGATTCTCTGTCTCTGTGCTCCTGACTCACTGCTTCTGATGACCCCCGGGTTTTGTGAGCTTTCAAATCGTCATTGTGCCCCCTCATTTAGCTTTGATTAGATTGCTTTGGATACCAGGGCATAAGGGTCTATTTCTAAACGGTATGGCAGATTCGTTGGCGAAAGCGTCCCTGAATGGCCCCGTCATTCAAATCCTACCATCGTCAGGTTTCACCACAGGGGCTAGTTTTCAAGACAAATGACGCTGCGTGAATTTCACGCCCCTTCTTTGACAAACTCCTCAAATTTTCAGCACTTTAATTGTCGCATTATTGGAATAGCAAACTCTGTCAAACGCGAGCACATTGAAGTAGCAATCGTTAGATTACGCTGCCGAATTCCATTTCTAAATTTTTACGTACACAGAGCTCGTCTGGTTCCCTCACCGAACTGTCCCTCTTGCGTGAACTTGAAACAATTGACCACTTTCTGATTGATTGTCAAAGATCTTCTGAATTGCTAAACACGTTAGAAACACCGTTTCGCCTTCTTAGATTATACTTAAATGTTCACAATTTGGGGGCATCGACCCTTGGGCACAGCGACAGGAAGGTTGGCGATGCCATCCAGGATTTTATTGCATGGTCAGAAAGATTTCGACTATAAAATCAGAAGTTAAGGTTTCGTTACATTTATGTTATCATTTATTCCGTCATTTTTTAAAAATCGTAAGCTATAATCTATCTTAATTTTTATATATCTATTTAAAATTTTGTTTACAATATTTTATCATTCTTCTTTCTTATTGTTCTATTGAACTACCCGGTTCCTGGCCAATCCCCCTGAGTGGGTACGTGTCAGATTAGCACGGATTAGTGGGCCAGCATGTCAAAATATGGTGTATGTATAGGTATGAAACATTTAGAAAGTGTCGTTCAAGCACAACCGAGATGCAAAAACGCCCGTGTACCTGCATTGGGGGCACGTTAAAGATCCCCTGGTGGTCAAACTTAATCCGGAGTCCCCCACAACGGCGTGCCTCGTAATCAAATCGCGGTTTTGGCACGTAAAGCCCCAGAGTTCAATACGATCGAGAGATGGAAACAGGCCTCACAAAGTACGCGTTATAAAGATGAGGCAGTGAAGACGACTAGGCGGATACTGCCAGAGTGGACGTGCGCATACTGCGTGCCGCAGGCCGCGCATCCTGCAGTGGTTAAATGGTTAAATGAACTTGACCTTCGGCGGTTCTGCTCGCGATAGCGAGCGTTCGTGCGACGGCGGTTCCTGCCCGAGTATTAGGAGCCTCCGAATGGAGGAAGACTGCTCAAACTAGCGCCGTTTTTCGCTGTGAAAGATCGCTGGATTGAAAGCCTCTACGAACCCTGCACGACAACTGCTGCAGCGTCGCATGACCCGGATCTAGAGTACAAGAGGACGTAGACGTGTACCATTCAGACTTGAGGAGGAAAGTGGGCAGCATTTGCGACGTGCTCTTAATCAAGTATTTCAACTTACTGCAGGCTAATGTTCCGTCTTTCTAAAGTGACGATCGCTTTTCGTTGCTGCTGCCTTTCCTACCTACAAAGAGATAGTAGTTTTTATGTTTGTAAAACTGTCTCTTGTCGGCTGCCCAACTGTTGATGCACTCGGGCGACATCAAAGAGAAGTCCTAATCTGATCACGAAACGTCTGCCACTCTTCGCATCCTCCTGGGGAGTAACACGAATATTTCTAGCAACCGGTCGTCTATAGCAAGGAAAGCCAAGTTGATGCTTGAAGTATAGTAGTATATGTGCAAAGGTGCCATACTATCCTAAAAGGTTGCTAATCGACATGCTGTGCCGTTTGTTTCTTTTCCTGCTCTCAATAAGCTTTCGAAGCTGTGTCCTCTCATATGCTGGGAAAGCTGACGATATTGCAGCCATATGCATTAGAAACCTTTCGCCAAACGTTCCAGAGTAGTAGTTTGTGCCATCTCAGTATCCTGCTGTAGAATGTATGTAGGTCAAACCGAATGCTGCTTGAACAACCGCGGGAGCATACGTAAACAGTAACAAATAAAAAAAAAGGCTAGGATATACATTTCGTAGTCCACGATACTGTGTGTGGTCGTGAAGCACGCTTCTCGGGGACAACCATACTAGGCAGGATAATTACATTTCAATAGCACCATTTCAAGACCCGCTGGAAGCCCGTTTTATCAAAATTAACCCCTACTGTTGCATAAGTAAGCCGTCTATTGCGCTGCACGCTTAAAAATTAGGGGAACCAACTTGTCAAATTATGGTGGTTAGGTTATTTCACTCTCCGGAACGGACGGGGAATGGCCGGTTTTCTATCGGCAGAGTCGGTTTATTTCTCGATCATGATACCGGATGCCGGTTCGACCCCCTATAGCTTGCATGAGTTGCAAGTGCTCTGTTGGGTCGTTTTTACATAGCGAACTACTAAAATGTCGCAAGAGACTTTATTCGTTTTATCCGAAGTCGCGAGACAAAGCGATCGATCGTTTCGCCTTTTCTAAAGTGACTTTTGTTTTGGCTCTTTCCTCCGTTTTCGTGGTCGGTGGCCGGACTTTCTCCGCTGACAGAAGGAGGAGGTGGCAGTGGTGCAGGCTGGAGGAAGGGACTGCCACGACGGCGGAGCCAACCGACAGAAAGTGCGTCACTGGTGGAAAGGGAAAGGAGCCGGTGTCACCGGGCCTTGCCGGTTGGTCGGAGAGGCACTGACGTCGCGCCAGAGGCAAGTGAACCTTGCGTCACGTGTCCACGAAGCGGCGATCGAGCGTGCTGCTGCGATGACGGTGGCAGTAAAGTAACAGAAGTTGCGAAAAGCGACGCCGGGCTCGTCGTCAACGGGAAGCCGCCGTGACTGCCAAGGAATGAGGAGAAACGTCGCGCCATGGATGCGAGGCTCGGCAACAGCGTGCGCGGTCGCCATTACCGCTGAAGAACGGGAACAGATCTAAGTTTGCGCCAGTTTGGGCTTTCATGGATAATTCAGTGGAATAAGTCCGTTCTTCCCTTCCCTTCAGAGAGCTACACAGAGCATTTCTCCGCCAAGCCATCTGTCAAGCCCAGGCCGCTGCCGGAAGCCAACTGATTCCGGCTGACGTCTAGGGGGGAGGTAGGCGGTGAAAGGGGGAGCTGCGTCTCACCCCGATCACCCATACTCTCTGACGGGTGCAAATAAAGTGCTTTCTCTCTCTCTCCGCTTTGAATAAATTTAAATGTCTACCTAATTTGTATAAAGCATTTCAAAAATATAAATCGTGCAAAGTTTCTAATATATATATATATATATATATATATATATATATATAATGTCCTGGATGAGAACAACTGGCCGCAGGTGGGATATGAACCAACGTCCTCACTTTAGGCGTGTGATGCTCTTACCAATCAAGCTGCTGCGGCGCCGTTTTCCCATCCACTCTCCGGAATATTTGTGTTTATCTACTAGAACTAACCCTGGGAGCGTTAGCCAGCGCCACCACTCAATTGGAAAGAGCATCGCACGCGTAATGCGAAGACGTCAGTTCGTATATGCCACCGGCGGCCTGTTTTTTTTTTTTTTTTTTCACTTTCACTTATTTACCATTTCCTTAATTCCATTAAGAACTACAAATTATTTCTTATATGTTGTCTTTGTGTCATTGTTTGATGGCTTCTTATGATTTGAATATATTGATTGATTCTGGGGTTTTACGTGCCAAAACCAGTTCTGATTGATGAGGCACGCCGTAGTGAAGGGCTCTGGATTAATTTTGACCACCTGGGGTTGATTTAACGTGCACTAGAACGCAAGCACACGGGCGTTTTTGCATTTCGCCTCCATCGAAATGCGGCCGCCGCGGCCGGGATTCGATTCCGCGATCTCGTGCTCAGCAGCGCAACGCCTTAGCTGACTGAGCCACCGCGCGGTATGATTTGAATATATACAGGGTGTTTCAGCGAACACTTTCAAAATTTATTTAAGGTTGCCTGTGGCAGATAGCACAATTCTAGTTCATGACCTGGTCTACTCGAAGAGGCGGAGATTACTTGCACAAGAAATTGAAATGCATAATCGAATGATTAACAAAAATTCACTAATTAAGTTTTTAATAATTACGTGATGGCCCATATCGCAATTTACAAATTGTAGCCGCGGAGTTCGCAAGGCGTATCCACTTGAAATTAATTCTCAGGTTGACACCAGTTTCGAGATATGAATTCCCGAACTTTGCGGAGAAATGCATTGGCGTTCCAGTTAGGTTCTTAACAAAACGTCGGTTTTTGCATTGAAGCACAAAATTAACTGGAACGCCAATGCATTTCTCCGCAAAGTTCGGGAATTAATATCTCGAAACTGGTGTTATCCCGAGAATTCGTTCCAAGTGAATGCGCCTTGCTACCTCCACGGCTACAATTCGCTGAAACACCCTGTATATATATATATATATATATATATATATATATATATATATATATATATATATATATATATATATATATATATATATATATATATATATATATATATATATATGTATATATAGGTGGGGTGATGAAAATAGGAAATTAGCAGGCGCAAGTTGGAATCAGCTAGCGCAAGACAGTGGTAATTGGAGAACGCAGGGAGAAGCCTTCGTCCTGCAGTAGACAAATATAGGCTGATGATATATATATATATATATATATATATAACACTTGATTTTGTTGTGATTTTCTTATTGTTTGTATTATTTATGCAGTGCTTATCGCAAGAAACGCACAACGAAGGACAGCGCGAAACTCCAGAGAATGACTTCTACAAATATTGACGCACTGCGTTCTAAAGAAGACGTCCATAAAGATAAACACTGCAAGCGGCGTAGTCCCAAGGTGTGCCATCTTGAACGGCAAATTGTGCGCTCAGCAGCTTTCGAAACGGCCGCTGAAATGTTAACCTGCAGAGAGCTGACATTCGCCACGCACAAAGTGCAGCAAATAGGTGGAACAAAGATGCGCTGACGCAAAGCCTGCGACTTGAGGAGTACCGCGAGCGAGCTACGGGTCCACAGCAAGAACACTTCACTTGGACGAAAATAATCAAATCAGGAACACTACGAACACAAGTGCTAGTTCGGACTACTGCAAATGCATAACTGCATGTAACAGGAAAGTTCAAAAACATGAAAACAAATGCATAAATTGAGTAATAATGTGGTCATTAAAACAACGAAAGCTCTCTCGGAGTATAACAGGACTGAATAGTAACGTCTTTTGCTGAGCTAGCTGTTTGATATCGGTGAAAGAATCAATAGGGCAAGCTAATTATACGACGACAAAATGCGATGAGACGCCATTCGCAAGAAAATTTCATCGCTATTGCAATTATACGGACACTCGAAGCACATTTTCACCGTCACCGTGCTGTCATGGTATCAACGGTGCATGCGCGGCACACTCAGTGGCGAGTGGCGCGCGTTCGGCTGGAAAAACGGCGTGGCCAAGTGGGCGCATCGTCACTCTACGCGCAATCGGCTCTGCCGAGTATACAGGGCAGTGTTCTGCCTCCTGCTGCTGACGTGAGCGTTGCGCGCACATGCGTTAGCGTTCATGCTGATTAGCTGCATGCGCATCCCACCGTGGTGCATATACACGTGGTCTGAGCTGGACAGACAGCAAACGTCAAGCTATAAAGCTATCGGCTGTATAAAGGTGCGAGGAAGGCAAGACGGAGAGGACTAGACGCACACGGTGCTGATTTTCATCCATCTTTATTCGTGAAAAAAAAAAAAATTGGCGCAGTTTCATCCGAAAGGCCAAGCATCAATTGCGATAGCAAATTATTAGAGAGCTATATGGAGTAAGGATAGTAGTTTTATGAACTGTATAAACTTGTACCTGCAGCAGCACCAGCAACGCGCAGAACTGTTGTCGACGCCGTCGGCGTTTTGCCCGCGTTCGCACCGAACGCGCGCGGCGTTGGCGAATGTTGCGGGTGCCTCTGGGGGCGGAACGGAGGTTTTCGACGAGATCAGAACGGGACACTCGTCGAGCAGCGTCGGAAGTCTTTGTTATAAAATTACGCATTTGGTGCCGCAGCTAAACGTCGCCTCCCCTCCCTCCCTCCCTCCTGTCCCCCAACGGCCTTTCGCACGACGGAAGTAAACTCCCTATATATATATATATATATATATATATATATATATATATATATATATATATATATATTTGCTTTCTTTCAGCACAAACTCTAGGGAGTTTAGACGGAAGAAGTCGCATTTGCTCTCTATATATGGCGATTGTAAAGAAGGAAAGAGACGCTTAATTCTGCAGTCCTTCATGGAGCACGGCGCAGAACGCGCGTTTGCTCTCCGCCGTGCGTTCGCTCCCCGTGAAAGCACGCGTCCCGCGTTCCCTTTCACTCGCATATATACGGCGCGCGGCGACGATTTCATCGCCGTTGACGTGATACGGAACCTTACGGCGACGGCGACGCCGACGGCAGAAATCCGCTTTGGAGTGTCCATATAATTGCTATCTCAATAATAATTACAAAGTTACTTAATTACGTTTCATTAGTTACTGAAACATGTGTCTCAATTTCTCGTGCTATTAATGTATGCTTCTTGTCCGCCTAACGTCCGCTGTGAGCTTACAAAGCCAGCTCGTACAACCAACAAATACAATGTGGCGTGCGACACCACTTGCAAGGCCTTCTATAAGTGTGTACGACAGTGGTACCTCTAGGCACAGCTGTGCTGTGCCTAGAGGTACCGCTGTCGGTAGGTGCAAGACGATGTAGGTGCATGTTAAAGAACCTCAGGTGGTCCAAATTATTCCCGAGTGCCCCCCCCCCCCCCCCCACTACGGCGTGTCTCATAATCAGATCGTAGTTTTGGCACGTAAAACCCCATAATTTAATGTTAATTTTGTCACAATCGTGGCACTGCAGCACGCCTAGACACACCAGCCAACATGTGTAGACCCAAACGTGCTGATAGAAAGAAGGTCAAGAACGGCAAGAAATTGCACCTTGGTCGTCATGCCCCTTTTGCCGATACTCGTCTCAAACACCATCGAGTTGCGACGCCTGCAACGCCCTCTGGTGACGCTCCTCCTCACGCCACCATTCTGAGACGCCCGGTTGCGAGACGCATTGTGAGACGCCTGCAGGGCGCTGTCTACGCTGCGCGCTAGCAGTTAACTGCCTCGTATGCTGCGTCGTCGAGTTCGCAAGCGCTGCAGTAAATCTTTCGATCGCTTTTTGCGTTTGGCTCTTCGTTCGAAACTGCCAGTTTTCGGTTTGAGCTGACACACCACACACTTATAGACTACGATTTGACCATTCTCCCTGTTTCTTTAAAAGTGTTGTTTAAAATGAAATGCACTTGAAAGTGGCGTGTGTCCTGCTCGTTTCTTTTTTTTTTTTTGCCTTCGTCTATGGGTTGTTTACTCTCTCTCTCATCAAAAGTGTCTCGTTATAGCAAACGCCCTCTTCCTCTTCACAATAACTCTCTCTCTCTCTCTCTTCAACAGTGCGTGTGCTTGTACGCTTGCGTGAGTGTCCTGTCAACTAGTGTGCACGGGTCACCAAACTTCATTTCGGTAGCCTTCGAAACTACGCGCTGCTCGAGGTCACGGTGCGTTATGAAAACATAGACGCCGGCGTATACAGTGGCAGTGATCGGCAGATTGACATTTTTCGTCATTGCGTGTACTTTGTTGTCATGCTTTCGGAATGTTCGTTTGGGGCAGCACTCGCTCTGATCGGAATACACATATTATGGTATAATTAGAGAGTGGAGTAGATATTACGCCTTCGCCACAGCTACTATACAAGGACGTCTTAATGCAAAATTTTATAGATATTTGCATACGTGTACAGCACATATATGCTCAACGCGAGCTCGTTCGTATGCATGCATTCTTTACGTCGTAAGCAGTTCGGCGCACTCGCCGGCGTTCATTAGCTGCGCGCTTCGTCTGGGTACAGCTTTCCCTCTTCCGCGAGCTTCCTTGATCTCTACATTGTCTCGGCGACAGTCCTGATCGATAGGTGCCGATAACGTAAGCTTCCAGACACAACAACACCTAAAGTCAAAGGTACGTACGGTTCGCGCGGTTCCCATGCGATCTCTTCTTTCAGTTTTTTTTTAACGCTAATTGGTGCCCACAGACATTTTCCCCAGCACGACGAGTGCATAAACGTGTGTGGTATGAAAGGGGCGCGTATGCTGTTTGCACCAACCAGCCCAGTTCAGCAAACTCTTGCAGTGTCTGTCGTGTTCACTTCGTCCTGTCTCAAGCGCTGTTCGATAACCTTCTCAGAATCCACCAACCAGCCCGATTCAGCACACTCTTGCAGTATGAAAGTCCTTTTCTTCCTCCCTCTTTTTCATTTCGAGGCCCACGTGACCCGAGCACACGGCTGCTAAGAAAGTCAGCAGAGATTTCCTGCAGAATCTAAGCATCTGCTGTGTTAGTATGTCACCACAGGATGCGTAACATTCTGAAACTTACGTGTAATCTAGCCTGTTTCGTGAGGCCTGCATGGTGGTCATCCGATTAAATTTATAAATCTGGATTGGTTTTAATAATCTCAGACGTCTTTCAATAGGGCTTGCACGGTGATCCTAATGGTCATTACATTAGTGAAACATTGCATGCCATCTTGAAGAAAATTGACTGCTCGGTGCAAGCCACTGTACTCTATTTCATAGTTAGCAGGCAAGTAGTGCGGTCGTAGAAGTCTTACTCCGCGCGTTTCGCTGTACGGTTGTTTATAATCTGCGACGCTTTCTGCGGAGTAACTACTTCACATATATTACAACTACAACTTGTGGACGTAAGGTTACCTTGAACGACGCGGTATTTGCTCACCTTTGTATTCATCTTTGTGCACCTTTGTGCTTTCAAAGTATGCGATGCACTATGTTTTTGTCGCGACCGCGAGCGGTGCACCGCGGCCGCTAGTCGCGGGAGCGTATGTGACTCCGCGCGCACGTACGGCGGTAAATGGGTTCAGATATGCGACGCCATTCATGTGATAATAACGTCATGTTTTGTGACATAAAAGTTTTAGACCTAATTCTACATCGTATATAGTTACAACGCATATAGTTACATATTTCATATGTGACGGGCTATATGCGAATGCAAGCAACGAAGTCTGTGCAGGCTTCGTATATAGCGTTGTCATGCTACTCATGAAGCGCAGTATAGCTTGTCGCCAAGCAGCGAGTAACAGACGACTTTCCCGCCAAGTGGAAAGAACGGAGAACGCGAGTGAAGAGGTGGCGCCCTCTGCCCGACACTTTCCACCGTGCAGGGTATGTCCAACGGTATATTTTCGAATAACATACGCGTCCTCCTGCGATTTCAGCCCTTTATCTCGCATCACTTGAGTATGGCCCTTGTAATTATTTCTCAATAAGGTTTGCAAACGCACTGAATAAAATACATCAACAATATAGATTCGTGAAACAGAAACGAAATGGCTATGAGAGAGGCCTCTATGTCACGTAATGTCAACAATGAACAAGAGTGAGGGCAACCGAGAGACCCAATTTTTGTTAGTCACGACCACGTGAAGGCAACAGATACCGTATGGACTCGCGTAAGGGCCGCACTTTCTTTCCCCAGTTTTGACGAGGTGCGGCCTTTGCACGGAGTGAACCTTTTGGTAAAAAATGTCACTGTTTCGCCCTAAGGGCGAAGCAATGAATGCGATAGCAACACAGCAATGTCATACGACGTAAGGTGAGCGGCTTTGGTAGCAATATGAATTGTAGTAATCATGAGCTGATTAAGTAAGCAGGTGTGCTGCGGCGTAAGCAGACCGACATGAAGAGAGACTCGATGACCACGAGAAGGCGCGTGTGAAACGGTGGTGTTGATGAGAAGCGCTTCCCGTGGGCAGCGCGTGCGAAGGGACACACCTCTAGCGCTGCACTGCCGACCCGGGCAGCATTGCATGTGTAGCGTGCGTTGGAAAATGTGGCCCGACTATTACTAACTGATTGAACAAGCGTGGTGTGAGCGCGCACAAACAAACATGAATAGATCACACTGAATGACTGCAGACAACGACTGTCAAAACGCTGGCAGCAAGCGCATACGCCGCACCAACGGGCGAAGGTACGTGCGGTCTATCGCTTCAACGGAAACTGAGCGGCGAATGCACGGCGCATAAAGGTAAGAGCCGTGTGGAGATAAGCGACGGTGCGAGCGAGCGACGAGCGCGGTTGTTGGCAGAGAGGAAGTGCGCCCCCCCCCCCCCTCCGCTCCCTCCGGCGCTGGCTTCCTGCTTCCTTGCTTGCGCGTGGGAGATTGAGTGCGTTCGCTCTCCGTGATAGCGCGCGTCCCCGCACGCTTCCGCTCGGGCATACGGCGCGCGGCGAAGATTTTATCTATAGGGAACCTCACGGCGACGGCGACGGCAGAAATCCGGTTGAAGTGTCCATATAATTGCTATCGCAATAAAACAAAACAAAACAAAAAAATGTCACAGTTTCGCCCTAAGGGCGAAGCAATGAATGCGATAGCAACACAGCAATGTCATACGAAGTAAGGTGAGCGGCTTTGTTAGCAATATGAATTGTAGTAAACATGAGCTGATTAAGTAAGCAGGTGTGCTGCGGCGTAAGTAGACCGACATGAAGAGAGACTCGATGACCACGAGAAGACGCATGTGAAACGGTGGTGTTGATGAGAAGCGCTTCCCGTGGGCAGCGCGTGCGAAGGGACACAACTGTAGCGCTGCACTGCCGATCCGGGCAGCATTGCATGTGTAGCGTGCGTTGGAAAATGTCGCCCGACTACTACTAACTGAATGAACAAGCGTGGTGTGAGCGCGCACAAACAAACACGAATAGATCACACTGAATGACTGCAGACAACGACTGCCAAAACGCTGGCAGCAAGCATACGCCGCAGCGGGCGAAGGTACGTGCGGTCTATCGCTTCAACGGAAACTGAGCGGCGAATGCACAGCGCATAAAGGTCAGAGCCGTGTGGAGATAAGAGACGGTGCGGACGAGCGACGAGCGCGGTTGTTGGCAGAGTAGAAGTGCCCCCCCCCCCCGCTCCCTCCGGCGCTGGCTTCCTGCTTCCTTGCTTGCGCGTGGGAGATGAGTGCATTCGCTCTCCGTGATAGCGCGCGTCCCCGCACGCTTCCGCTCGGGCATACGGCGCGCGGCGAAGATTTTATCTATACGGAACCTCACGGCGACGGCAGAAATCCGGTTGAAGTGTCCATATAATTGCTATCGCAATAAAATGGTGCCGGCGCAGCTGGAAACTTGTGTGCACACCCTGGCTCTCGTCGCGGAGTAGCTGTACGGGGAAGCACGCTGCGCGCAGCATCGGAGACCCGCCGAGGTGGCTCAGTCAGCTAAGGCGTTGCGCTGCTGAGCACGAGATCGCGGGATCGAATCCCGGCCGCGGCGGCCGCATTTCGATGGAGGCGAAATGCAAAAACGCCCGTGTGCTTGCGTTGTAGTGCACGTTAAAGAACCCCAGGTGGTCAAAATTATTCCGGAGCCCTCCACTACGGCGTGCCTCATAATCAGAACTGGTTTTGGCACGTAAAACCCCAGAAAGAAGAAAGAAGCATCGGAGCACCAAACGCGATTGCTTCTCCGTTGGTAATTTTTTTCCTCCAAATTTTGGGCCGCCAAGTTGGGGGTGCGGCCCTTACACGAGTCTATACGGCAATGAGGCCGAGGAAAGCATAGGGGAAGTTTTTTGTAGTTTTTTAACCGAAATGTGGAAATGATAAGCTAAAAGGAAAAGGTCGAGAAAAAGTAATTTGCCGTACAACCATCCGCATTACGCGTGCGTTAAGTCAGTGTACAAAATCTTAAGAGCCAGAGACTGTATATACCAGGAGTATACTTTAAAGGAAGTAAAGAAAGTTGCTGCAGCGATCCGCTGCCGGTCACGTGGTAGGGAGTTCCGATTCTCGGCTGTCCTGCAGCAGAACCTTTCCGACTGAACACTCATAGCTTGCATTGGTCTGTTTTCTCCGAGACTCCAATAAGGGTACTTATCGCTTATATTCGGGCTAAAACATATGTTCGACAATTTCGAATAGTAAATTCTCCAATCGAATACGAATCGAATAGCAAAAAAATATTTTATTTGTAATAAAAATATCGAATACATAACCTCACACCCAATAGCTATCAAATGTCGTGACGCCCAGATATCTATGTGTCACCGTATGAAATCATACCAACACTGTGAACGTGTATAACAATGCGAGAACATGTTTTTGCTGTTGTACGTACAACCTCAGTTTTTTATGTGCTTGATTACATACACCAATTCTATCACCGGATCGCGATTGCGGAAATTTTGTCTTGTGACAATGAAAGCTCATTTTGCGAAAAACTTGCTTGTACAGTGCATGGCCATCCGCGATGAGCTTGATAGAAACACAATTTGGAACGGCATTTAATGGACTGTCGATGTAAATAAAAAAAGCCGCAGTTTCGCCTGAAAGTCGAAGCATCGATTGCGATAGTAAATTAGTAGACAGCTATACGAAGAAAGGATAGTAGTTTCATCGGCCATATAAACTTGGAAATATTCGCTTACTAACTGAATTAACAAGCATGGTGTCAGTGCGCACAGGTAAACATCAACAAATCACGCTCGATGACCGCGGACGCTCGCTGTCAAAACGCTGGCGTGAGGAAGCTTGATTATGTTACTTACGATGCTTGTCATTTTGTACTCGGCTCGAGTAACGTGCCCATTCACCAGATTTTATAGAAACTCCGAGAAGCGTGCGGGAAATAAAATTCCCATTTGTAGTTTCTCGTGCTTATAAGAAGTGAGACATTTCTCAGTTGGGAGAACCTAGGGGTCCCACATTGCGATGCTGCCCGCTCAATTTACCCAGCTTCCGGTTAATCCATAACGTTTTTGCTAATCCAGGGATTGAGGCTCTCGATATCGACTTTTATTTGAGGAACAATATCATCGACGATGTTGTACTTATCCTGCCGACCTAGTACCCATAGATAAGTGGGAACTCACTCACTAAAGTATATATATTTTTTTCAAAATACGAGCTCACTCGCCCACTCATGCCCGCTCGCTCAGTGGCACTCACTCACCCTTATATTGACGCCTATTCACGGGCATTCACTCGCGTTCGTACTCACGTCACTCGCAGTTGCCGAACAGTCACTCATGTTATACTCATGTTCATGCTCATGCTTATACTCACCCGAGCACCCACTGCCGTTCGTACTCACGTCGCTAGCCGTTGCCGAACAGTCAATCATGTTCATACTCATGTTCATACTCACGCGAGCACTCTCTCCCGTTCGTAGTCGCTTCGTGCCCCACTCAAGCCATTCGTCGTTCACTTGTACGCATACTCACGAATCAAGACCGTGAAATGAGAGTGAGTGAGATGTGAGCCAGTGTGTATACTCCCGAATATGCCGAACCGATTAATTCAAGAATATTCGTTTTGAGGAAGCACACACTCACACCGTTTGGGCAGGAAGCTCACGGTCTCTCCACTCACGCTGGCGCGCTGACTGTACTTGACGGCCGCCATTTGTTCTAACGTGGAAGACGCCGCTTCGGGCTCTTTTAGCCGCGAGCCGTCCTAGCAAAGAATGCGCCCGTCATCGTCAAAGGCAGGTCGGCGCACGCGTTGGCTGCGTCACTAACCAGATGAATCAAAGGATCCTTCAAGACGCACCTGACGGTATATATATATATATATATATATATATATATATATATATATATATATATATACCCTTCGGTGCTTACGTTGGCCCCAACAATATTCACATTCTACATCTCGCATGCATTTCTTTTACTACTTTCATGTCAAGAACACCATGTCACGCTGATAACGTGCATGCCGTTCGTAACACGAAAGTGCCGGGCGCGCAGCGTTAAAGAACGCAAAGGCACGCGCGATATAAGACGATTATTGTTGTGGGAGGAAGATAAGCACCAAAGGGGGCAAGGTTTATGCAGTGAGTTCCTCGCAAGTCAGGCGTGCTCGCACCCGCGCGTCGCTCAAACATCAGATGCAACTGTCGTTCAAAATACTTTCGGTGAAACATTTTGTCGCCACGTGAGCCCCTTTGAAAATTGAATGACCTATAGAGAAAAACGGGAACACACAAAACCAACAGGCAATGAAGTCAAGGAAAGCGCAGGGATAATTAGCTGTGGTCGAAATGTAGAGAAAAAAAAAGTTAGAAAAATGTAAAATGAAAGTGGACGAAAAGAAAACGTCGCCGCCGGTGGGAGCCGTACCCACAACCTCCGGATTACGCGTGCGTTGCACTACCAATTGCGCTATCCATATATAGTAACACGGTAAACGAGAATAGTGGTCACTCGAAGCCGTTTCGGCCACTCGAGAGCCTATCGGTATCCCGGTTAATGTCCCTAGATATCGTTCGCCAAAATCTAGGGACTTTAATCCCGGTGTGAGGTCGCATGCGGCCATGGCTAGCAGCGCGAGAGGCGGCACTGACCCAGCCCGTGCGATGCCCAATCAAACCTCGTCGCCATCGCCGGGCTGGCTATACTCTTTAAACTGCCCCCAAAGATTATTGTTGGTTTCTTCTGCGAGCGTCTGTCAGAGCGTTTCCATATGAACCCGACGGAAGCATGGTCGAGTCGCCTTGTCGGGCTGGAATTGGCCTGTCGACTTCATGTAAATGCTAGTCGAGTTGGTTTGAAAGAGTGTCGAGTCAGGCCCGACTGCAATGGGTAGGGTAGGTTGACCTAAAGCCCGACCCGTTAAATTTGCTGCGTGCACTCAAACGCGGGACGGGTCGGGTGCCCCAGTGCCGAGATTGGCGCGGGACCACTGTGACGTCGCGACTTATGCGCCGGCAGCAGGAATGGTATAACGGGACACGGCAAAGACGAGCACTGTGCAGATGCAACCTAATTGTAACGATAAGAGCCACGATAATAGAGCTATTGTAGAAGACTGCGGGAACCGGAAGCCCAGTTCGAACGCGTTGGCGTCTCGGCTCCACGCTGCAGTGTGTACCGTCTTTGCCCAGATTCGTCAGAAGCGATTTCGTGTAAACGCGGTCACGTCGGGCTCGGTCAGCCCGATTTCTGACTCGAGCCACTCGCGTCGGGTTCTTGTCAACGTATAGCTTCACTCTAAAAATGTTTAAACCCTCTGGGTCTTATCTAGTCCCCAAACAATAAAAAATTGCCCGCCAATCCACCCTGTAAAGGTGGTTGGAAAGCGAAGCTTTTTACGCCACCCTCACGGTGACTGCGGCGCACTTTTTTTATTGTTCTTTCCGCCGAGCCTTATATTCACGCTCTTCTTCTGCCGTCTTTACTTTCCGTGGTCTACCCATAGTGGGGTAGTCTAGAAAATGAACCGAAGCAGTTACTAGGCTGGAAGGGTTTCGAATGACGTCAACCCTCTTTCAAGCAGCTGCATAAGCTTTGCAACAGCTGCAATCTAATCTTATACGGACCGCGCCGAGCCTGTTTCCGTTGTTTGCCCGCAGCCCTTATCATCCATCATGTTGGCTCATCACTTTGAAGCTTGTTTTTGTGGTTTTTCTTGCGAAAACGAGTGCTTAGTTGTACGCTGAATGCCTGAATTCAAGTAAGCTATACCTGCTATACCTGCAATTGTTAGCGGTTCGTCGGTATCGTTTTTTGATTACAACGACGGACACGACAGAACCCTCGGCTGGTAGAGGTACAAAGCTTCGCTTTAATAGTCGTCTGTCTTTTCCGCATTCCCTTTCTTTAACGCTGCGAGCCCCGTACTTCCTATAGTCACGAAAGACTCACGCGTTACCGGCGTGACACAGCATTCCAAGCAGGAAAGTAGCGAGCGCTGAGTTTTCAAGAAAGGAAAAGCAAGCAAGGCAGATGACGATTATTGTTTGGGGACTAGATAAGACCCAAATGGTGTAAACGTTTTTTAGAGTGCTGTTACTGCTGTTTCTTGGTATAAGAGCGCAGGCGCAGTTCCTTTGCACGTTGGTAAAGACTTTCCTCCGTATTCATAAATGCATATTAACTTGAAGCCCATATACTTGACTCGATATAAATGACGCCGCCACTCGTGAACGCGCCGAAGGAAACGCAATGAGCGTGTTGGGCACCTTCACGCCAAGCGTCATTTAGATCAAGCCAAGTGTGGGCTTCATGCAAGTCACTGTCACTCGTATGAACATGTGACGGAGGCAGGAATGGCGACCTTTAAGCCATAAACAGCTGCAGCCCGTTTGTAAGATTCCATTTCATTTTGCATTCTCTTTTGATTTTTTTTTTTATCGTGCGTCGGGGCGAGGTTGGATGCCAGCGATATAATTAACAGCGGCGCGGCTGCGTCGCTGTTAAAAATCTAAAATAAATTATGTGAAGCCCACATCCTCAATTTACGTAAGAGCAAAAAACAACTCTTTGCGAGTGTCTAATACCTCTTTTGAAAAAAAAAAAAAAAAAAAACATTGGACCGTGTCAAATCGCTACAAAGCCTTGTCAACTTTTATAAGCGGAATGTAACTTTGGCGTCACTTTTGAAGCACTTCTAATCTTGGTATCAGAATGGAATTTTGAGAATCCATTCACCGTGAAATGAAGCATTCTTGATAGCAAAATTGAACAAAATGTTTTTTTTTTATTTATTACAAAAACCCGCATTCGCTCCAAGAGCATTACAGCGGGGGGGGGGGGGGGGGGGGGGGAGGGGGGGGGTATAGACATATTTATACATTTGTGGATGCAAACATTAAACACAGTGTCACACAAGCGAAACAAGGCTTTACAAGCAGGTAAACAAAGGCAATAGATCGCTAGCATCTAGGTATGATACCCGTATAAAACAAAACAAGTACAGAAGTACAGTACAGAAAACAAAACAAGTACAAAATCAGGTAACAGCAGCGCTATAGAGCTTGAACACACTTATAAAACTGAGAATTAGATGCGATGCTTACAACGTTTTCAGGAAGCCTGTTCCACTCAGATGCCGTTCGTCGAAAAAATGAATACTTCAGCAAATTGCCTCTGGAAGTTATCTCCCGAACTTTAAAGGCATGGTCGCGGCGATTCGAAATGTAATGTGGTGCCAGCATGTAGTTCGTTTTGTCTATGCCAGAGCGCCCATGGAAAATATTATGAAAGAACTTCAGCCTAAGATACCGTCTACGATCGCTCAAAGTCTGCAGTTGCAATCTGGTCTTCATAGCGGTGACGCTACTTGTGCGGCGATACTCACCGACTATGTACCTGGCTGCTCGATTTTGTACGCGCTCCAGCAAATATATCATGTTCTGTTGATAAGGATCCCAGAGTACACTCGCGTAGTCGAGAATAGGACAAACGTATGAGGTGTACAGGACCTTTTTCACGCCTTCAGGGCACGCATGGAAAGCGCGAGCCAAAAATGCAAGGGTTCTGTTGGCTTTATTTGCTGTTTTTATTATGTGTTCATTCCAAGACAGGGTATCCGTAAAGTATACACCAAGGTACTTGGCCTCCTTTACATGCGGTAAACTGACATTGTTGATAACATAGGAGCTTGGCGAGTCTAGCTTTTTTCTCGAGAAACGAATGTAATTGCATTTCGTTGTGTTTAGAGCCATGCGCCAGGTACTACACCATTCAGAAATTTTATTCAGATCAGATTGAAGAATTTTGATATCAGCTGGAGTGTCAATTGAGCGATAAACAACGCAGTCATCTGCATACAACCGTATTTTCGAAGTGATTCCTTCTGATATGTCATTGATGAAGATTAAGAACATCAAGGGGCCTAACACCGATCCTTGCGGTACGCCAGACGTGACAGGAACTGATGATGATTTCCAACCGTAGACAATGGTAAGCTGACTACGAGAAGAAAGGTAGATTTCCAGCCATTTAGACACATTTTCAGGAAGACCAAGGTGGGCTAGCTTGTAGGATAAGCAACGATGACTGACTTGGTCGAACGCTTTTCTGAAGTCTAAGAACACGCAATCCACCACGAATCCTTTATCAATCGCGGACACAAGGTCAAAATGGAATTCAACCAGTTGTGTCTCACAGGAGAAGCCCTGGCGAAATCCATGCTGGTTCTGGAAAAAATAGCTGTGCTCACTGAGATGTTTAGCTATGTTGCTATACAAAATATGCTCCAATATTTTTGATGCTTCGCATAACAGAGAAATTGGGCGGTAATGTTCAAAATTATTTTTAGATCCTTCTTTATGAACCGGTACAACGGTTGCAACTTTCCATTCGTCTGGAACTGTTCCCATTTTCAGTGAAAGTGTGAACAGACGATGGAGAAGGCGACTCATGGGGCGTGCACATTCCTTCAAAACGCGGTTAGGTATCATGTCTGGCCCGTTTGCTTTGCTGGGCTTTATAGCGCTCAGGAGGTGGAAGATTCCTTCTTCAGAGAGCGAAATTGCGCCCATCGGTTGCATTACTTGGTGAACATCTGGCAAAACGGCATTATCTCCGGGCGAGTCTGCCCGAAACACTGATTTAAAGTAATTATTTAGGACGACAGCTTTGTGTTCATTGTCCGTTTTGTGAAGTATATTACCTAGTCCCCCCCCCCCCCCCCCAAATAAGTTTGAGAATCAAGGAAATTAATGAATTTATTTATTTGTTTATTTACACATACTGCAGCCTCAATGAGGCTATTGCAGGAGTGGGATGAACAAACATATGAACAGGCTTCCGAGCATTCTTTCAATGGTAGTGAACGGATGCTTCCCGGCAACTAGTTAGAGGCTTCAATTGTTGACGGAAAAAAAGCTACACTTGAAGAGGTGATTACTTTGTCCAAAACATGACCGACATCATCCTTGGGTGCAGCCGATCTTATCATTCGAGTAGCGCAGCCGGGACTTAATCCCGACGGCTTCTCAGTCTCCTATCTTACTTCATATCTGTAATTCAATTAGTAAGTACATTTAATTTCGCCTACGTTGTTCTTGGTGTCTTTGTTGGCTTCTTATGAAATGATAGATACGTCCCTTCGCTCTTACAGCGCTGTAGCGAGCTGGTGAGGCTGAGAATATAGGCGCTTGGATAACTTCTAAGCTGAGCATTGAAGGACGCAATCACGGGACAAAATACGTAAAACTGACGTCACACGATTTAATACGTTTCAAGTCTACATGACTACAGCTCAACGTTGTTCCGAGCGTCCTGCCATTGCAAAGATATAAAATACGTCACCCTGAGATCTGCTATATGGACCAAGGACCTGCTCGCTGAACCCCCAAAAGTGAAGCAACATTACAACCAGCAAAAACATTACTAGACGATTAGTTCGTTTATACCGGCTGTTTCACTTAACTTGAAGCGAACTTTAAATATAGAGTGGTGCACGTTAAGAGGCAAACGGTATATTGCGCGTAGCTGTCTTGAGTTATTTTTTGAACAAGTTTGGTCACGTTTAGTTATGGAAAAGCTTAAATAATAGTTTTGGAGCAGACGTCGTATTAGAAAGGTTGTGGAGTGTGCTTAGAAACACCAAGTCAAGTCGTTTTCATTAGGTTGTCTCTTATGAAGTTCTCTATACCCGGCACTGAAGAAAGCCAGCGAAATATGAAAAATTGACGCAGATTTTAAACAGTTTTTCTCTACAGCACTTCACGAATTTACAAATCAATTTCGCGGTACATTACACGGAAAATTATGGTTATCTGTGCTTGAGCCATGATAACCATTTCTCTTATTTGAAAACGTAGAAAAAAAAAAGGTGTTTCGTACGTTGAGCCAACTTGAAAGCACGACCTTTTTTTTAAAAAGGCTAATAGGACACGTGACCGGAAGTTTCTAGGGGTCGCAGGCTTGGCGCTGCTAAGGCACATGTAAAATCGTTTATATATACTACAGCCATAACCAGGGAAGCAAGGGCCTCCGACAAGGAAGGCTACGTTTCACAACTGTATACAGCCAAGAGTATATTTCCTAATAAGTGCATCAAACACGATAGCACCGATAAAAAAAAATCATATCATCTCACCCTACGGGCAACCATGGTGGGATGCGAAAGCATCGCGGGGGGTGCGCATCGAGTTTCCGTTTCGTTTCACTTGGCAACACAACCCAATGAAAGTTAGAGTGAGAGAATGTATTGAGAATTTATTGTATTGTTGCTGGCGTCGAAGCACGCCGACGGCCGCGTTACGCTGACGTTCGCTCTGGACGCTCCCGACCTTGCTCAGGTTGTTGTCGAACCAAAGCCGGTCGCACACGTTGCAGCTGTGCCCGCAGCTCCGATCGAGGAAGTCGCGCTTGAACCGCGCGTCAGCACCGTCGAAGCCCGGGCGTTGTAATGGCCTCGAACGTGTTGCTGCTCTGGCCGCAGACTCGCGTTTCCTCGTCGCTTCGGGATCGGGAGCTGCCGCTCGACGCTGCCGTTGCGCTTCGACTTTCCGAGCCCGGAGTTCGGGGTCGGCTTGATAACGCTGACGTTCCACTTCGGCGTGCCGAGCCCGTGTTGCTTCCGTAGAAGTTTCCTGCCGACGTTGACGTTTACGTTCGGCTTCCCTGGCCCGAAGTTCGGGGTCCGCTTGCCGACGCTGACGTTTACGTTCGGTTTCCCGAGCCTTCCTCTGCTCCTCGGCCGTGGCGCTGCCGCTGCAACTAGCGCCGACGTTGACGTTGTTCATGGCGTTTCGCACATCGTTGCACAGAGAGAGAATGACGAAGCAATACCGCGCCGCGACAGTTGCGCCGCCTACCGGCGTACCCTTAGAGAGAGAGGGAGAGCGGGAGAGAGAGTTATATGCAATGATTTGCTGCGCCACACCTGTGGCGGAAAGGGGGAGAAGGAGAGCGCACACCTGCGTAGGAGAGGAGAATGAGGGAGAGTTGCGCATGCGTAGTATGGGTGCGGACGCCGCAGAACGGACAAAACAATCACCGCCCAAGCACTCCGTACAGACGGTTAACCAGCGAAGCTGAAACGTGCGGCCCCGGTGTTTAGCAGTGGGTTAATCCCGACGCTGTATTGAAGCGTTTCTCAATTATTGGTTACATGTTTGTGTTTCTAGTGGAACGAAAGCACCAATGGCGGGCGGATGCTGCTAGCCACGACGCCGAGCTAACTCGAGATATCGAACGCATGCAACAACGGCGAGCCGAGGAAGCGGGGTTGCGGGCAGAGCAGCGTCAACGTGGTAGTGGCGGGAATGCGTTAGCCGGGGCCAACGCCCGCTTTCGGCGGGAGTTTCTCGAGCGGCACTTTGACTTCGGCTGCGACGAAACGTCCACGTTGAAATCGCAAAGTGGAACGTAAGTGTCAATGGCGGGCGGAAGCTGCTACCACGACGCCGAGCTAACTCGAGATATCGAACGCATGCGACAACGGCGAGCCGAGGAGGTGGGGTTGCGGGCAGAGCAGCGACGTCACTAACGGCGCTGCCAATGGCGCGCGCGCTCGGGTGCGACGTAGAGAACGACGTCACTGACGGCGCAGCCAATGGAGACCTTTATTGAAACATGTGGCGAACGGTTTTTCGTTTGGCCTAACCATATACAGGTTTCGCTGTAAAAACATGCTGTTTAAGACGTGTCTCATGCATGAGGAAACCCTTCTCCTTTGATTGGATATGTGCTGCAATAATATGTGTATTCTGTTTTAGTAAAACGCCTTAGAGAGAGATAGAGAGAGAGATAAACAGAAGAAAGGAAAGGCAGGGAGGTTAGCAGACATACGTGCGGTTTGCTACCATGCACTGGGGGAAGGGGCCGGGTATAGGGATGAAAGAGAGAGAGAGAGAGATGAGATAGAGAGAGCACATTCGCGCACATCTGAAGGTTCGCACTAAGTCTACACACGGTCGCCAAGACCTGTCGACTTCAGGTACTTCAACAACGCTTTGGTCACTTTCTGTGTCATCGAGCCATACGGCCATGGTCCCAAGCATCTTCATTTCGCAAAATGGTCTAGAGTACAGCCGGTTCAATGCTGTCCGGAGAGATTCACGCTCGATGTCGTACTAGGGACAGAGACATAATATATGTTCAATTGTTTCTACAGTTCCACAAGAGTCGCACATGGGCGTATCCCCCATTCCAATGCGGAACTAGTAGGCTTTTGTAAATGCAACCCTGAGCCAGAGGCGGCACAATACTGTCGCTTCAGAGCAGGAAGCTTTTGATGGCACTTGTATCTTTAGGGATGGATCAAGTCTATGAAGATGACACTTCGGGAGGCTGGGAGAAGACCAATATGTGTGTGTCATATCTTTAGCCACGATATGAAGCTTTCTTGCAGCGTCGGTTCTGGATAAGGGGATTGGAACTGGTAGGGCTTCCAGATGGACAGACCGGGCGGCTTCTTCGGCGAGGTCACTACCAGCAATGCTGGCATGTCCAGGTATCCACTGAAATATAATTTCATGCCCTTTAGCGATAGTTTGATGGTGGTCTTCTCATATGCCAGCTGCTCATGAGTCCTGTGATATAGGGCAAAATTCAGACTCTGAAGTGCTGCCTTAGAGTCGCAAAATATGACCCATTTCTGAGGTGTCTCTTGCAGGAGGTATTTTACAGCAGCACGCAGGGCAGCAAGTTCTAGCGCCGTCGATGTTGTCATGTGTGACTGTTTGAATTTGACTGTAGTTTTCGTAGCTGGAATGACAACGGCACCTGAAGAGCTGGTAGATGAGACCGAACCATCGGTATAGATGTGTATTCGGTCCCCGTATGTCTCATGTATTAATTGCAGCGTCATCTGTTTCAGAGCTATTTTTCGGTGATTGGCTTTCTTCTTTCCACCCGGAATGCCCAGACGCACCTGAGGGTGTTGGAGACACCACAAGGGTAACGACGACCTTGCTGCTGGTGCGTATCCTGATTGAAGACAATCTTAGAAGCCATCTATACGATACTCAGCCTATACGACACTCAGTAATCTATAAATATGGCTCGAGTGTTTGCTCTCGGTTACAGTATGTCGTCATGAAGCCGCTTCCGTCCTACAATTCTTTTTCACGTTGCTTTACCCCAGGCATAATTTTCAATCGGCTGGATAGGTGCTTTCCAGACATGATACACATGAAATAGCTGATGATCTCACAACGAATATTACTGCAGAGAGTTCTCGCTTGGGGTTAACTTACTGTAAACTTGATAAAAATCACCACAGAATAGAATATTCTCAATCCGCTCTGCTGCTGCATGCTTTTTCACAATACTGAACATGCAAGAAATGTGGTGAAACTAAATGTTAAATGGACATAATTGACGTCTGAAGGTGTTTAACTTAAAACAGCGCGAAGTAGTGGTGGAAAAAGGAGTCGAGGACAGATAGAGCGCTGTTGACAAAGTGCTGTTGGCTTAAAGTGAGGGATGTTTTAAGTAGCCTCTTCCTGCACCCGTGCTGTTGACAGAAGAACCCGTTGCTTGAAGTTCAGCTGTGGAGGCACGCATCGAGTGGCGCGCTGACAAAATGGAGTGTTTCCTGCAGCCGCCTAAAAGTATACGTGCAAGTTGAGAACGAAGCCTTATCGTTATCGCAGACTGGCGCTCTCGATTTGGAGCCGAAACGTCGCACCCTTTCTTCAAGATGATCCCGCGGTAGGACACTATGGTCGCACCGCTCTTTCTCGAGTTTCGCAGGAGGTTCTTTCTTTATGTGTGTGCGCGAAAATTTGAAATCCTGTAGGGCACATTCTACATGCAGCTACCGGCTTATTTTTCCAACTTCGTAAAACCTGAAAGGGACACTAAAGAAATATGCTAAATACATTTATAGACTGTTAAAGCATTATTTCAAAACTAGACTTTCGTTGATATCGTGGTCTATATTACATGGATAATTAGAAGAGAAAGCGAAGGTGAACGATTTATTTCTCGTATATCGCGCCAGTGTACGTCAGCGTGACGTCACGTATTTCAAGGTATTCTTTCTTGTATTTGAGCTGTTCTAGCTAAGTTTGGTCTTTGGATCGTCTAGAATGCAATGTAGCCCATCTTTACTGATAAAAAAAGTTAACTAGGCACGAGCAAGGGGCCGTCAAAACCCATGACGTAATGGAGAACTAGTGCAGCAACTTCAATGTGGCGTCAACACCGCGGGCTCTCATTTTAACGCGAGAGCCTTAAGGGCCCCGTGTCGCAGAAAATCCGGCGTCGGCGTCGATGTCGGCGTCTGTGTTGGAGAAAATCATCCCGAACCGCCCCGACCACGCAGGCCCTCCAGGTGGCGCAAGGTGTTAGTGAACAAAAATAAATTTCTCACAGTGAAATCCGTCAGAAAAATGGTAAAGTACGACTTAATCGCAACCTACAGACATGTTGGCGTCGAATTGTAATTTGAACGTACGAGAAAATGTAATTCTGTTACGAGGAAACTCAAACACAAACCCCTTTTCCAGCATTTCTACAATACCAACAGCGGCGCGCTCGGGTAGTTTACTTGCGGAATGCTATCCAGATGGCGCTCGCATCCTCGGCAAGTCAAATTGGGACTTCGCCTGCCTAATGCGTTTTGGACACGCGTGCGCGTCGGGGCAATAGCAAACAATTAATAAAATAATAAAAAAGGTGCTAGTGCCTTCACATTTTAATAGAGGACGACTTATATTGCCCCTGAAAAAACGTCTTCCCAGCAATGCATTTCTGTTTAACAGTGAAGCCGACTTTAAGGGGATCGGTGTAAGCTTGGTTTTTGTAAGCTGGCTTTCCCACGTTCTGTGTTGCAGTGAAGCCTACTCAAAGAAAAATGCGATGCGAACGGGGCCCGATAACGCTATCGCGTTCCACTCTTAAAGGCGAAGCTTAAGCGTCCTCCAATTTTTTTTCATCAGCCAAGATAAATTTCCCATACTGTAGCTACTGCTGCCCCGAAAGGCCGCACAGCGGTTTTTCGACGACCTCGCGTAAGCTGAAATCATGTAAATTTCACGGAGAGCGAGCTAAAACATCTCCAAATCGTTCCGCGAAAAGCGACGGCAACACATTCGAGCAAAGCTGCGCGCCGGCTCGCGCAAGCCAGAGAGGAGGAAAGGCCCACCGCGCGCCCTTTCCTCCTCGCCCGATGAAAAGGTCTACACGAATGGCATGCACAGAAATATCAATAGATGCAACCCGTTCATCGTTATGCAGTACGCTTCCAACAGTTCCGGTGTCGTCATATCTTTCCTCCTGCCTACCATCTTACGTACCACACTGGTACAAATAACGACATTAACCGCTAACGCCCTAACGTTCAATGCCATTCACGCGGTGTCATAAGAGCATACTTACATTGGTATTAGAACTTAATGCCCTTTGAGGCGGAGCGTGCTCTCACAACTCAATTGGCCGTTGAATGATTACTCTTTCTCCAAAGGAACGCACATTTCTCCAGTAAACAGAAATAATTGTTGTTGTTGCGCCTTCAAAACGTGGCACGTACCGACAATGGGGGATGGGCCGAGAATCGGGTAGTTGTAAGTTCAGTTTATAGCGAATAATAACGCAGTTATTAAAAAAAAGGTGTGCCTGTGAACAATAAAGAGTTTTGTGTTACTGAGCAGTGAGACATAAATTAACGGTGAAATTTAAAAGAAAAAAATTGAGAAATTTAGAATGATAGCAATTTTAGAATATTTACAATAGGAATACTAAGGAAAATTAGGAATTCGCAATTTTATGCGTCTTGTTGCTTTTGGATGAAAGCACTCACTGCGTCAGACGCGTCCTCACTGTCCTCCCGCCGTCTTCTTTTCCATAAGGACTTGCGCCTGCTGACGATTCTAGCGCAGCTGGTACCTTCGTAATGTGAAGAATGCGAGCCAATGTTGCTTTCCGCATTACGAATGTTAGCGCTACTGTTAGCGCTCAGTTTAATTTCTTCTTTTGTTAGCCGGAAAGATAATGTACGCTGCGCTATTATTTTTATTTTTCGTTCTCTTTTTTTTTTACTGAAACATGGCAAGGCAGCGGTGTTTAGGGACCGGACAGCGTTTCCGAATAAATTTATAAGGCGTTTTTATCCTTCGAACAGTGCGAAGGGTTAACAACGTGTCCATTTCGGCTGGTTGTTATACCTCACAACAGCCGCAGAATTTCATGGCGTAAGGCGAAGAAAAGAGGCACGTAACAGAGCGCGCAGACTATCAACCAAATGCTTTATTTACAGAAGCGAGATATAAAAGCACCGAGGTCGGCTATACACATTAAAAAAAAATTCAGCAGGACCGATATAATCAACTTTTGTCGATAGGGAAGTGACGGAGAGCTGACGCATGCTTCCCCGCGTGTCAAAATGCTAAAGGTTTCAAAATATCACTCGTGCGGTGTTCGCGATACTTTTGAACTTAAAGATCACTGCGCAAGCACACCTCCGACTATGGTTAGCGAGATGTCTGTCGTCATATACCAGCGCGTAAAAAAAGAAAGAAAAAGAAAAATAAAACAATAAGGGGCGAATGTCAAGAGACATACGCAGCGCTGTGCGTGCGCATGTCTCTGTACGTCCGTCCCTCGTTCTTTTACGCGCTCGTATTTGACGATCATGAATAACCAACTACAGCCCGAATTTCAGCTCTATAGAGATGACTGTGGGAGGAGCCTTTGGGTGAAGCCGCGTGTTCACGTAGGCGGGCGTTGATACATCTTGCCGTTTGCCCAATGTAACAGCGATTGTATGTCAGCGAAATCCCATATACAACAACCTGCGTGCGATGCTCCACAAAACGATGAACGTGCAAGCTTCTTAGAATATAGGGCTGTCTTAAGTTTTGTTCTTGATTAACTCTCCTGCATAAACCACGATGTCCCTTTTTTTTTTTTTTTTTTTTTTTTAGGGGTGCTAAAGATTACCTTAACTCCAGCCTCAGCTGCAACTTTGATTATGTTGTGGAACACGCGGTATGTATATCGGTGATAACAGCAATCCTAGGTCTTGAAGGATGTGATGGTTGGATCTGTTTTTTACATTTTTTTTAATTTCACTAACTAATGTTACAGCGACGCTGCGCAGGACGTTGGTCGGAAGTGCCAGTCAATTTTTGCCTGTCAAACGTGTGCTGAAGAGCTTTGCTCCACAGAGTACTCGCACGGGAACGAGAGGGCATGCAGATCACAAACATGCTTTTGTGACGCATCGTTTTAGCAAGCGTGGAATGTTCAGGAGAAAACGGAAGAATACCTTTCTTTGAGCAAAGCGCGTTGTTCCAGCACACGTGACCAAGCTTAAAAATAATTTCCATGTGTAAAAATCTTATCCGGGAATTAGCTATTTGTTCCGACGTCAATGCAAGTTGCTTAGCTTCTTCCCCGAAGGCGTCTGAAAATCGGTTCTACATTCCGCTGCGTGTCAAAAGGAAATAACAAAAGTTAGTTCAAGTGAACTCACGCGGTGTATGCGGTGTACGTACGTATGCACAACTTGAATAGCGACATCACGTCGCCATTCACACTATTTCCGACTATTGCGCACATTAATCCCTTCTGAGTAGTCTCGAGCGAAAAGGAATAGCGTATCGTTAGTGGTACGTGAGCTGTAAAAAAAATTATTTTTTTTCTTCTCGTCTCGAAGCCACCGCTATGCCCCGTTTGCTCGTAGAACACGGCTTGACGAACGCGTACGTCTCTGAGGTGTCTGGATCGTGATACTTGCGAAGGTGCGGTAAACTGCTCCCAATTAAATGCGCATATCTCCATGACGCTCGTTCAAACCGCAACGAATTGGCAAAAAAAAAAAAGAAAGAAACTTGGAGGACGCTTAAGCTTCGCCTTTAAGAGTGGAACGCGATAGCATTCAAAGATCCCTGACTGCTTCTCACGCTACCCGGCAACTGCAGCTCATGTAACCGTAATGTTTACCGGGAATCGCTGGCGGCGAACGCTATGCACGAATGTGAGATTTCTGGTAGAAACCGCGGCCTCTTGCGTGGGCCGATCCCGGAGGTAGTGCACAGCCGCGCCAAAAAAAAAAAAAACTTATTTTCAGGTTTCTGTTATTGTTTCACACATTTAATATTTCAGTCTCAGAAGATTTAACATCAAAGCATGCGCTGTCGGTGTTTTGTTTCTTGGCATTCGTTTGTGGGCTGCCTTTCTCAAAATTCCGAGGAATAACTTTATCAAGAATGTAAGACAAGGTACGGGCAACTTTAGTGATATAGAACGGTGCCCCAATATAACCCGCATATACGGCATGTCATATAGCAAGGCGTGGCATAGTATACATATACCTAAATATATGCGGGATGATTTGTCTCTAACGGACAACGCCGCCGGACGCCGGCGCCGACACCGGATTTTCTGCGACACGGGGCCCTGTCGCGTTAAAATTTGTCGGCCTTGTCATAACAACAGAAACCGATGACGAGGAAAACGTCATTGGCAGCTGGAGAAACATTCGCGCCGCTCGCGGCGTTGCACTCCAGAGCGCATGCAGCCCCCAATGTGAAAGCTGGCTCACCATGAGCTGCTGCCGAGCTGGATCCCCATAACGACCGATCGCGTCGGCGTCGCGAGTCAACACAAGGCGCGCGCCGCGAAGAGGCGACGAACGGAACCCCGAGGCGGTGGCGCCGCCGTCGGGCAGTGCATGCAACGCGTGCGGCCGTGTGCCCAGCCTACTCGCCGCCGTCGACGGCCTTGTCACCGCAGACCACACGGTGGTCCTGACCACGGCCGGTCTGGATCGCGCGTCACACCGGTTTTATAAAAGGCTCATTCACACTATAGGCTGACACGACACCGATTTTGGTCTGCCAACTGTTGGCGACAGCGTTTTCCTTCCTTTAAACCGTTGGCGCCACAGCGTTATCCCTCCTGTAAACTGCTGTCGCCAACAGTTGGGAGACCAAAGTCGGTGTCGTGTCGGCCAAGTGAGATGACCCTAAGCGTTCTCTTTGTCTGCGGGCACGGCCGACCTGCAGCGCGCGGGACGCGCGCCATGTTACGTTCACTGATTAGTGATAAAATATACATAATCTTCATGGGTTCGGGAAACTAATGCCTTGGCGTGATTTCTAGTGTTATTTTACGGTTATTATCTGATGTATACACGTCCTTGGGGCGACTCTGTCGCATCTACAAGTGATTATTCTGCTTGTTACTACTGTTAAACATTGTAATCTGAATGGCGATAACAATTTAGTAGACAGCTATACAAACTAAGGATAGTAGTTCATTCAGCCGTATAAACTTGTAAACATTCGCTTACTAAGTTAACAAGCACGGTGTCACGCGCGCACAGGTAAACATGAACGCATCTCGCTCGATGACCGCGGAAACTCGCTGTCAAAACGCTGGAGTGAGGAGGCACGGCTGCAGCAGCGAGCGAATGGACCTGGGTGCCGTCTCTCGCTTCAACGCGAACTACGTAAACGTCCAAAGCACAGCGCATACGAAGCTACTGGCACTGGTTGCACTTTGTCCACATCGCAGATCGAATTCAAGATACGGCGACCGCGCGGCCGCTCCGTAACCAGCAGCCGCCGGCGTAGAACGCCCCCCCTCTCTCTCTCTCTCTCTCCATCACCTCCCCCCGTGCCTCGCGCGAGACGAAGATGGCGCGCTTCCGCCCCGCCTTCCTCCCTCGCGCGCGCAAGATTCAGCCGCGATCGTCGGCTGACCCCCGCAAGCTCTCACTCGCACATACAGCGTACGCGTCGCGCGGCAACAATGTCACCGTGTTCGGACTTTATACGGAACCTCACGGCGACGACCACGGCGACGGCAGAAATGCGCCTAGAGTGTCCATATCATTGCTATCGCAATAAAAAAATTGCTGGAGTGGCAACCACCTCTGTTTCTTACCAGCACATGGTGAAGCCAGAGTTTGCCTATACTTCTGCTCTGAAATTATTCACTTGCGACAGGTAAATTCCGCTCAAACCACACTTCCCTTCGGTTGTTGTAAATGCTGGGCTAATGAGAAAAATAAACGCTCGTGGTTTCTCGTTAAAATGTTACCTTTGGCTGCGTATTGATATCATGATATGCCATGCATTTTGACCAAACATTTAGGCTTCCTCCTAAAACCAGTGACAGAAAGAAAGAAAAAAAAAAGACGTCGAACGATATCTGCACTGCAAAATTAAGCATCCGAAATAGCCAGTAGTGGGAAGAAAGCGCTTCGTATGTTGCCCGCTATTCGCTAACATTTTTTTTTTTCGTGCCTGTGGTAAGACGGCGGCGGTCCAGCTTCACTTTTTGAGACGTCAGCTCCTCTCCAGCTTGGTGCGCGCGGCTGGTCAGCAAGAACGCTGTAGCGCTTGTGCGCAAAATGTTCCCGCCATCACCAGAAGGCCGAACGCTGTCTTGTGTCGCTACAGAGCCGACTGAGCGAAGTGTGAAAGTGCGTCTACTTGGCTTTGTCATTTTTTTTTTTTTTTGAGAAAGCCTTAGATCTCTGTGTTCCAAGGTGACGTTGTGAGATACAGAAAATCACGGGACCCAAGGAAGGACAGAAGCGAACCAAATCATGTCTAGCCCTGTCTAAGAGATGATTAATGATTAGCAAAATCAATTAATGATTGATTAGTGATTGAATTAAGGTGCATTAGGGTGAATTAAGGATGATTAAGGAGGACTAGGGTGGATTAAGGTGGATTAGGGTCGATTAAGGTGGGTAAAGGTGTATTAAGGATGATTAGGGTGGATTAAGATGTATTAAGGTGAATGAAGGGGGATTAAGGTTGGTTAAAGTGAATTACAGTAGGCTTTACAAGGCTTTCGCCTCCGCGCCTATTAGGTGATAGCTAAGGACGCCAGGGGAAATTTTTTGCAGCCAAACGCACTGCATGTTTCTGGAGACTTTCTAACCCTGCACGCGCGGTCCACGCACGCGCCGTCGACACATTGACAGCATGATGGCGGTAACGTCGACGCAATGATCTTTGCTTTCTCACAACAGATAACAATGCAGCGCGGTGTGAGAGCGTCGTTGAATGCATAGTTATACAGAGCAAACGTCCCGTGCCTATTATGGTGATGCATATACAGGGTGTCTCAACTGTCATGCACCAAGATTTAAAAGTATGCAAATGCCCCGTAGCTGGACAGAACCAAGGTTATGTCGCTTGCCTTCGCTTGGAGATTACATAATTAGTGTTAATTATTTAATCAACTTCTAAAATATTATAATTAGATGAAAAGTGTCAGTGAGAAAATTGTAGAGCAACATGAGAAACTCCCGATGCAGCTTTCTGTTGCTCAATACGTGCTACATAAAAGTGTATTTTTCTAGCGCGAAAGAAACCCGCGAATACATGCAACATTGCCGCGCGAGCTGGCCGATGGAGGCACTTTGCGTGTATTCGCGGGCTTCTTTCACGCTTCTGGTGAGAAGTAGCTCAAGTGGCAGAGCGACCACCCGGAAAAGATGTGGTATCGGGCTCGATCCCGGACCAGGACTATATATATATATATATATATATATATATATATATATATATATATATATATATATCATCAGTTCATCATCATCTTTAAGAACCCTTAAAGGCCCCTTTCGGGGTATTACATAAGGGGGGGGGGCAAAAACAAATACAGGGCAGTCATGATATCAAAAATTGTATGAACGCTAAATATAGAAAAAAGAAAAATATATATATACACACAATATATATATATAAACACACTTATCGCATAACTTTTCCTAATGTCGCTATCGAGCATCTGCAAGGCTATCAGTATCACTATCAACAGAAAGCGTCAGTAAACTAGCGTGATTTTATACTCTTCGTTTATGAAATTCGCGTAATGCTAAAACGACAGTGCTATCAACACAATTCATAAGTCAATGTATCGATAGATTTATGTCCCCAATCCCTATTCATAATCATATCATAATCATACCGTATCATAATCATCAGCCGATCTTATTGCGGGAGAAAGGTGTCTCCAGCTTTCTCCGTTTACCCGTGTTTTGCGCGAGTGAACCCCGTTCTACGGTTACAGAGATTCGTAATTCAAAGTGCTTTTGATCCTACGCCACCGTCCACTGTGTTCTCCGTCCCTTGGCACTCACTAGGTTACTACAAAATATAGCACCGGACACCTACTTTATGCGTAATGCGACCTAGCTGCATAGTGTGCTCATAGTCATGCAAAAATATCGATAATTTTATTATGATTTTATTTTCAATACCTCCTATGGGATATTCTTTTATTGATGTGGAATGGTGTCAACTTGCCGTGAAGTCCCGGATTTTGACGGCGTCTCTGTTGGGCTAGTTATCTTTTTTTATCTCAAAAGTTGGACTGCATTGTATTCTAAAAGATCCGTCACGGTCCTACCGTGACGTCACACTGTTGCCCTGGTGTCTTGGCGCGAAACTAAAAAAGAAAAGAAAGTAAAAATTGCCCTAATTTCATCTTCCACTAATCAGCCTATTACCGTGACATTAACCGAAAATAGAACTTTGCATGAATACTTTATCGGTATAAGTTGATTAAGTGTTTCTTCTTAATGTCCCTTTAAGCTTTTTTGGGGATTATACAGTGACGCAGTAGAACTGACAGTAATGCACCATTGTTTTGCCCGAATTCAGAGCCCTTCCACTCGAGATAACTGCAACGTGCTGGAGCACTATGGCGCTACTTCCCAACAACGAATAATATAAACGCTAGAGCCGAGTTACGAGAAAATCGCTCTTAGCGAAATGCGAGGTGTTTGCTTTTGTTACATACCTGCGTGTACGCCGTGAAGCCTTTTACGACGAAGAGGCACGGGGTCGGCGATAGTGATCAACTGCAGCACTTGATGTCGACTGTATATGCGAACGCGCCTGCCCTTGAAGCTATCTTATCGGCGTCTGATTAAGCCGCTTGTGGTGTATACTGCTCGCATCCTTCGCCACAAAAGTTAGTCGCGATAACGGGCACGCTCATACTGTCGCAAGGCTGACGCTATCCCCCGCGCAACCCTATAACAGCCAATCCGTGCCCTCCGTTTGCGCTGATGTTAGATGTGTGTGGTCGTCTCTTTGTTGTTGCGAGCCCCATAGCCCTTTGCGCAAGTCAGTCCCTCTTTTCCTTTGCGAGGTTCAATGACATACATGTTACTTCAGATACAATGCAGTTATTGGAATCAACGTCAGGCGAAACTGACCTTTAAATTTTCAATGAAATTTTAGTTGCTAGCATGGCGCAAGTTCTCCCGTCACAGTTTTGTATAATTTGGCGCCGCGATGACGTGCACGTAACTGTTCGCGTTTTGCATTGCGTTTTGCAGCTAGCATATTACAAATGCGTGCCTGCCCGACAGGATCCGGAAACACCCAACGTTTGACCCACGCGACCACCGATTACACGGTCTCCTGGATCGACGCAGTTTACACTCCCGTTAATTCTATAACCCTGCGGGGACCACTAAAATGTGTCGAAAGGTTGAATTAACAGACGGCCGCAGAAAGAACGGGTTTAAATACTTGTTCACTGCTTGATGTATACTCTGTCGTCGTCGTCGACAGATGACTTCAATACAGTCATACTCCAACTATACACCTCAGAAGAACTTGTCCTTGAGCAAGTTGGTGCTTAGGTTTACTAAGCATATTGTGCCTAATATGTTTAAAAACTATAACACGTCGTCGTCGGTCAGTCGCTCACAGACCTCAGCGCTAACGTTGGCGCTGACAAAATCTTCAAAAGAGACATCGCCCTGGGCAAACCGCAAGTCATCACTGCAGGGCGGTTTGCTGACGTCGATGTCATCGCCCAGGGAACCAGGAGCGCCCTCCTTCTGAAGTTCTCGTATTTTCAAAGCTATTAGTACCTCTGCGCGCCTCAGGGAGCGCCGGTGAAGGTCGAGTTAACCTAAGCGCCGTGCTTTCATGGTCGATAATAAACGAGCTTTTCCTTAAATAGCCAAAGAATGGTTTCTCGCCGGGAATTCCCAATGCTTTCGAATTAAGCGAGAAGTCGAATTAACCGAGGTCGTAATAACGGGAGTCGCCTGTATTACACTGTCTCCGGGATCGTTCCAACTTTACTCCGCGAGAAACCGACTCAGCAGACTTGCCAAACTCCGGGAAAGGAAATGAAAGCTTCGCTTTTTATGATGTTAATTATACGCTTGAAGGCGCATATTTGTGACAGAAATGATATTTAGGCACTATTAATTTGTCGCGTCATTGTGTAACTGTAGGGGTAACGCGGAAAGCTATGTGTAAGTCGATTCGTTATATAGTGCGTGTGTTTAAAGCTACGTAGATTTTTTGATGAGAAGTCTATGAGCGTAGCGAACGTGGTATTTTCGCACAGTAGTTCATAAGCCAGGCGGACACACTTTGCCACAAACAACGCAAGTTTCAGGAGACTAATTAACAAGTATTTGTTAATGAACTTGTTCATTAAAACCATGGCGACAATCGTTTATATGGCAAGTTTGGAGGTAGTCATATTTAATGCACTCCGTTTTTTCTGAAATTTTGAAAATAGCACCTAATTAAAGATATTCGTCATCGAATTTAAACGCTCAGGCCAGGCAATAACGAAACCACGGATGCCGATAGCGCAAAAAAGGCGGCCCTATTATCACGTCAGCATGCACACTTACTTACTAGAGAGTTTTACATGTATATTAGGGGACGCAAGCCGCTTACGTCCCCTAATCTAAAACTCTCTACTACAAGCAAAGAGTGCGCTGCATGCACGTATACAAGGTGTCATTTTACTGGGCGCCTCGTTACATCTCGGCCTGCAAACGCATTTAAAGAGCGGATGGAGATCAAACATGTTAAGACTTCTTTTAACGACACAGTTCAACCATACACCTCTGAGAACGTCGGCATGAGAGACCGCAATATGGCTCATACTCTTTCGGAAAAGTACGCAGATATCCTACACTATCACACGCTGCTATAATAGTGCACGGTGTCAGATGCCTGAGCGCATTGCACGTCGGGCTAATAAAGGGGCAATAACGGTAGCGGAGAAAACATTCCCGCCGGGGCAAAACGCATCAGCTGGGAGATAAAGAGGCCGGTGTTTCGCAACAATTCAGCTGCACGAGAGGAGTGTTATATTGCAAGTAGCCATAATGTTTATCGCCGGAACAACAGGAAACATACTTCACCAGCTTTCGGGCGGCTTGTTTTTCTCACGCGCCCTTTCGCTGAATAGTATACGCCACCTCCTGTATATTGAGGGGGCCGCGGGAGTCGCGGTGTATAAGGTGCAATGAACCTCTGGCGTTATGCCCCGGCATGACTCAAAGAATGGTCCGCGGATATACTCCTCCAGAATGCAGCAATGTAGATTCGCGACGACTTCCCGTGACCGCCTTCTAACGATTTTCTTTGCCATTCCGCGATTCTACAATCGCGCGCGCCGGTGGAGGAGGCAAGCGATTCCTTTCGCACTCCCCTCTCCCTTCTCACCATACCAAATTTGCCCTCTCGCTCCTTCACAACAGCCTCAACACACGCCCTTTCTTCTTTACATCACCCTCGGTACATTTCTTCTCGCACATGTTCGTACCAGAGGTTCGCTGATTAAAGGACTGGATCGTCGCAAAAGAGCTAACGCTTTCATATGTATAGGTAACAAAAGTGGTAGCATGTGTGGCTTTCATCCTTGGAGCTAGTCAGAAATATTACGGGACACCATTGGAATATATAACGGTTGTTTCATCATCATCATCAGCCTATATTTTATGTCCACTGCAAGACGAAGGCCTCTCCGTGCGATCTCCAATTAGCCCTGTCTTGCGCTATAGCTGATTCCAACTTGCGCCTGCAAATTTTCTAACTTCATCAGCCTGCCTAGTTTTGCTGCCATCCTCGACTGCGCTTCCCTTCTGCGCACTACAGGATCGAGGTCTCTACACGAGAGCCCTCGATCTCCCCATCGCTACGTCCAATCAACGTCTTCTCGAGTTAGGAATGACGAACACCTTTGGGGAGCTCCGTGAGGCGCATCTCAACAATCAATACTTGCGGTTAGGCAAGACAGCAGCGTGTAGCCGCCCTCTGACCCACTTACACATCGCTTACACAACTCAACGGGAGGAGCGGGTGTCCTTGCCTGAAGCCTACAGGTATGCGCACTACAGGTACGACCCCTCCCCAGCAATATGACCAAGGATGCCCACGATGGCCGCCGCCTAGCGCGCGCAGCGTCCATTTTCGAGCGGTACGGCACCCGGCCGAGGGGTATTCTACACTGATGCATGCAGCTGGCCCGCACCACGGGGGCTCGTATACGGCAGCTGTCATCCACCAAAACGAACCAGTACAGGGCCTCACTTTCCGTGCCCCTCGCTAGCCATCGCGATAGCCACCGCGGATCCAGCTTACCGCGAGTCATCATCACCGACTCTATATAGGGGAGCCTGTCGCAACCTGGAGCAGGGACGCATTCCGTATCGTGCCTTTAAAGTTCTTCGCCGATGTGAGTACCAGGGTTAACCGACCCGGCGCTCCGTCATCTGGGCCCCAGCACATGCGGGAGATCGAGGGAAGTGAGGTAGCAGACGCTACCGCCCGCGCGCTTAACTATACCGGGCATCGCCTCATCCGTCGCATATAGAGGACCAGGATTTCAATCCGGCTATTAATTTCCGGGAAATTTCTATTTTCTACCAAACCTCTCACGGCCGTTATCCTCCCCCGTGTAAAGGCCTCACGAAGGCAGAGCAGCGCTGGCTCCTGCGCCTCTATACCGATACAGTACTGTGCCCGGCAGTACTCGAGCATTTTAATTCAGCCTTTTCAGGCGAGTGTCCGCACTGTGGGAACGTGTCCGCGGACACCTACCACATGGTGTGGGCATGTCCCAACAACCCGGCCTACCCCACACCCCCCCCCATCCTTCCCGAGAGATCTGGGAGGCTGCCCTGCTCGGATGCTCGACCATACAGGACCAACGTGCCCTGGTGGACCGAGCCCGGGCTGCCGCAAAAGCCACAGGGGTCCCGGAATAGGAACACCTCCTAGACTTTGTACGGGGCGGGCCCTTCTGGCTCGACCCAAACTCTCTCTGTATATAGCGACAATAAATGTTTTTTCACTCACACTCTGTCTACACCGCATGCACCGACTTCTCCACTAGTCTGTTCGAAGCCAAGAGCAGCCTCCAGGGATACAACCTGCGCAACAGATAGCGCAATGCCCTTACACCGTAGCACCACATGTTCAGTGGTTTCGTCATCCTTTCCGCACGCCCGACGGCGCACATCCCCCACACCACTGTTTGTGCTTCGAAGGCGCACAAGTGTATGGAGCGCACCAACTCTTGCTTCAAAGAGCAACCTACCCCCAAGGGAATCGTCATATAGGTGTACCGTACTAATAGTGTTCTTATGACGTCGGTACACAGCCAACATCGACTTCGCCGCCATATTACGCTTCCAACGTGTTTCTTATTCGGCCTACACTCGATCCCGTGCCTGTTTTGCCCAATCTGCCGGTGAGTTTGCGCTAATATAGGGGAGCGAAACGGGCCGTATTTACTCTCTCTGCGGTATAAGCGCCTCGCCCACGGCGTGCGCATGCCCATGTCGCAGACAAGTAATCAGATACACGGCGCGCCCACCGTTCTCGAGGCATGTAGAGCAGGCGGCCAATATCAGACGACTTATATTGCCCCTCGAAAAACGTCTTCCCAGCAATGCATTACTGTTTAAAAGTGAAGCCGACTTTAAGGGGATCGGTGTAAGCTTTGTCTTTGTAACCTGGCTTTCCCACGTTCTGTGTTGCGGTGAAGCTCACCGAAACAAAAAAAAATCGCAGTTGCGCCCGAAAGGCGAAGCATCAATTGCGATAGCAAATCAGTAGAGAACTATTCGGAGTAGGTATAGTAGCTTTATCGGCTGCATATACTTGGGCACATTCGGTTACTAACTGAATTAACAAGCGTGGTGTCAGCGTGCACAAGAAAACGTGAATAGATCACACACGATGACCACAGACAACCACTATCAAAACGCTCGCAGCAAGCGCAGCCGCCGCAGCGAGCGAAGGTTCGTGCGGTCTATCGCTTCAACGGAACCTGAGCGGCGAATGCACAGCGCATAGAAAGGTCAGAGCCGTGTGGAGATAGCTTTCAAGATACGGTGCGGGCGACCGCTGCAGCTGGGCAAAGTATAAACGCTGAGTAGAAGCTGCCCCCCCCCCCCACCAACCCCCTTTATCCCGCGCTGCCTTTCCGCTTTGCTCCTTTCGCGTGCGAGACTGAGTCGCCAGTTCCCCTTGCGCCCGGTTGCAAGATACGCATTTGGTGCCAGGTGCCGCAGCACAGCGTCGCCCCCCCCCTCCCTACCTCCCTCCCATACCCCCGCAGCCTTTCGCGCGACGGGAAGTCGCGCTTGCTCTCCGCCGTGAGTTCGCTCTCCGTGATAGCGCGCGTCCCACGCGCGCTTTCACTCGCACATACGGCGCGCGGCGACGATTTTATCGCCCTTGGACTTTATACGGAACCTCACGGCGACGGCGGAAACCCGCTGGATGTGTCCATATAATTGCTATCGCAATAAAATGCGATGCGAATGGGGCACGATAACGCTATCGCGTTCCACTCTTAAAATCAAAGCTTAAGCATCCTCCCATTTATGCCGTACTATGGCCGTTTATCGATACCGAAATTCTTGCGCAGCACATGGATCGGCATGAAGGGATTGCGCATGCTGCATTTGTCCAGGAAGTCGGCCATGTTCACGTCGTAGTAGAGCCACGCAAAGCGCCTCCGTGGCTTCCAGTCCAGAACATACTGCACCTGCACAGCCAGGTCACGTGTCACGCGCTGCGGCCACGCGCACGGGACATCAAGACTCACCTTTTGTGCGACCGTAATGGCATTGTCAAAAACGAGGACCATTTTCATCTGTGTATCACTGAGGAATGAAATGTTCGTATCGTTGATGTGTGACCACTTGCCACTTGAGCAACCCTACGAGAAAAAGAAACTTCGTCTGTTATACGCACATTCCCATATCGTGGCTATTCGTACGTCGTACGAAATCTACAGCCAAAGATGCTGATGGACACTTAATGCGCGGCTTTGCGCTTGTTATTGCGTGCTTGTGTATGTCTTCTATAGCATAGTTTCGCCCTAAATGCCAAGCATCGATTCCGATAGCTAATTATTTGACAGCTATACAAAGTAAGGAAGGATACTAGTTTTATCGGCCACGTAAACTTGTAAACATTCGCTGACTAACTAAGCAAGCATGGTGTCACGCGCGCACAAGCAAAGATGAACACATCTCACTCGATGACCGCAAACACTCGCTGTGAAAACGCTGGAATGAGAAAGCGCGGCGGCCGCAGCGAGCGGATTGACCTTCGGGCTACCTCTCGCTTCAACGCAAACTAAGCGGCGAGAACACAGCGCACACAAAGCTACCAGCTCTGGGCGCACTCTGTCCCCATCGCATATCGCTTTCAAGATAGGGCCGGGCGGCCGCGCGCGGCCGCGCCATACGCAACCGCCGCCGGAGTAGAACGCCCCACCTCACTCCTGTACCCCCCCATCCGTGGCTGCGGCTGCGGCTTTCTCAAGCGAAGTTGCCTGCGTCGACGATGTAACGCTCAATAATCCAGCTGCTCTCAGAGCTGCACAGGTGGCTCGTGCTCGGCACGCGCTCGTGCTACTGCTCACGCGTTCGTCGTCGTTGTCTGCTTCCACAACTGGCTGCGTTGGCGCTAATCATTCCAGCGTGGGAATTTCGCTTCTCTTCTGTCGTCGTGATGGGGAGGCCGCGATTACGGCGGTATGAGCCATTGCTTAAGGAGGTATGAGCCATTCATTGTCTTACGTAACAGACAGATTTACTTTTGACGATTTTTCATGGAAATCCATCCACAATGAACGCGCTCGGGAAAGGGCTCGTCGTCGACGTGCTGATTCTAGCGTGAGGGCGTCCGAAGCCCAGGCTAAACGTCAGCGAAGAGCCGCGGACCCCTATAGTTGAGGGAGCGCGATGTTGAGGCCAAACGTCAGCGTTGTCTTGCCCTCCAGGAACCCGACAACGGTGGTGCACGCCTCGGCAACGCTAGCGCTAACTTTCCCGGTGCGACGGCCAGGTTTCAACGCGAGTTTCTCAACCGTAACTTCGGAGCCAGCTGCAGTGCGTATGACCGTTTGTGGTTCGAGCACAACGTGGTACTCGTCAGTGCGATTCGTTCGGAGGACCACCGAATAAACACACGACAAGCTCGTCGCTTTCACTGCATGAGAAGGAGGTATACAAGAGCATCTGGTCGAGCGAGAAAAATAGGGAAAGGTCTGCGGAGGAATGTCGGCCACAGTTTGGGCAGGCAAATCACTCATGACGCCTGCGACGGACGGAGACCGGCTTGGGTGTTCGTGCCTATCAAAGTGGGGTGGGGGGAGGCTCTTGCATTGCCTCCCGTCGGATTTGAGTTTGTGTCAGTCAGCACGGATAGTCTCCTGTTTAGCAGAAGACTCTTGTAATAGGCTAGTTAATTTTTACATCGCGAACGTTTTTCGGGCTAAAAAACCTCTGTTTTCGGAGATATCGTAGACGGTGACTAGGTGGACGACACGAAGCTTTGATGACAGCTTCAGAGAACATGCAAAAGGCGCTTTCGGAGCTGATTAAGCTATGCCCAAACGGCGCAAGCAGCGTATATGGTGCTTGTTCTAAAAGCGGGGCTATATATGTATTCCAAGCTATCCAAGTTTTCTGATTATGAATTCAGTCAGGATTAGTGTGTTTTGCTCTTTGTTCTTTTTTCGGCAAATATTTTGAAGCAGTGGCTTGTCAGTTTATGACTCAGTGAAGTTCCTCGGTGCGGCCACTATATATCTGATTATTTTCTGCCTGATCGCTGGAGGGTGTGCTCAGTTCCGATAGATTTGTTCTTGCTGCTCACAAGGCTTGAAACGAAGTTGTTTTGTACATTGTAATACCTTGTAGCAAATATATATTACAGCTAGCAACTCGCTTACTGTTGTGGACCGTCACGAAACATTCAGCTTCGACCATTCGTGCGCCATAGGTGTAGTCCGTCATTTATTGTGCGTATACAGTGCGCATATATTCAAGTGTGCGTCCATTCACTTATTCTTGATACGTCGGCGATAGAGTGGCCGTAAATTTTCCTGCCATTTGGGATAGATGTGTATAGATAACGTGCGCGAAACTTACTATGACAGGAATTAAGCGGCGCTACTCCCTTTGTCGTTGTTTAACGAGTGTATACTCACTCTTTCCGACGTTCTGGGGATGAAGCCCTTTCTTTTGAAGGTTAGTGATACAAGGCTGGCGGATGAGCAAATTTCTGTATCCTCTAGGAAAGCCGCACATCACGAAGTGCCGCTAACACGTTCGGACAGTTGCAGCAGCGGTCCGCGAACTTGGCCACACATATTCATTCTATTCCTTAACATGCCAGTCACTATTTTTTTTTTTTTTTTTGCAGCCAACTACTGCACACGTCTTCAATCCACATGATTCAATCTAGCATGATTGGAGCACAGTGCGTTAGCGAAAAATCAGTTGCATTTCCGACACCTGATCGCACAGAAGCAAGGTAGAAGCGGTAATGGTTTCGTATTCGTGCGCGGTCGCTGAGGAGACGTATGGCGTGCCGCCGTAAGCGCCATCTCGTTTCTCTAAAACAAAGTGCTCCGTGAAAAGGGTCAATGGTAACGCTATGCTAAGCTCTTCTACACTCAGGCGTTCCAAGAAAGCAAGGTGCGCTGCCTGTAGCAGCAGAACGTTGCGCTCCCACTCAAGGCGCGCCTGTCCCGCATTTCAGATGACCGCACCGCGTCGATGACGAGATTGCATGTTGGTGCAACTTTATTGCGATAGTAACTAATGGACAGGCGAGGCGTACTTTCGCCGTCGCTGTGATCCGTACAAAGTCCAAGTGCGATAACACCGTGGCAGCGCGCCGTATGCTGTAGGTGCGAGTAAAAGCGTGCGAGGGGGAGCCGAGGGTAACAGCTTGATCTCGCGCGCGCAAGGGAGGAAGACAGGGAGGAAGCGCGCCGTGATCCACCGCGCGCAAGCCACTGGTGAGGTGGGGGAGGGGCGGCGGCATCTTTCAAAGCGTGACGCTACTTTTTATATATAGGGGCTTTAGGAGCACGTCCTACTCCGGCGGCGTCGCCGTATGGTGCGGCTGAGCGCTGCCGCGCGGGCCCTACCTTGAAAGCGATCTGCGATGAGTACAGAGCTTAGGTGGGCCGAGGGCTTATAGCTTCGTGTGCGATGTGTTCTCGCCCCTTACTTCGCGGTGTAGCGAGAGGCATCACGAAGGTCAATTCGCTCGCCGCTGCTGCCGCTCTTGCTCACGCCAGCGTTTTCATAGCGAGTCTGACCGCGAGTCTCATCAAGTCGGATCTGTTTATGTTTGCCTGCGCGCGCGTGACACCATGCCTGCTAATTTAGTTAGTAAGCGAATGTTTACTAGTTTATACGGCCGATATAACTACTGTCCTTACTTCGTATAGTTGTCTATTAATTTGCTATCGCAATCGATGCTTCGCCTGTCGGGCGAAACTGCGACTTTTTGCTTCCCAGCCGACATTTTTGCTTGATGGGATTTTTGCTTGATGGGACATTTTTGCTTGATGGGATTTTTGCTTGATGGGACATTTTTGCTTGATGGGTGCTTGATGGGATCGTTGACCACGCGACGACGATTCTTCGACACTCATCCACAGAATTGAATCCACCCCTTCCCACCCCCAGAGAGCAGAAAAGCTTGCCAAGAAATATTTTTAAAAAATTCACGCTATCTTAGTTGCCCGCAACCCGTACCTGCGGGGTACCGAGATGAATTCTATTGTCGCCATTCAGCAGCCTTAACAAGGCGTAATGCGTCCTAAAACCTCTTACATGTCCTTTGAAGCTGTGGCCAAAGCTTCGTGTCGTCCACCCAGTCGCCATCGACGATATCCGCCGAAACGGAGGTTCGCTGAGCCGCGCCAGCATCATGCATACACATCCATTGCCAACACGGAGGCATGCGAGGCAAGCGACGCGTCACCACGTGATCAACCATGGCGGCGCCCACGTGGTCGCCATGAAAAGAGTCTATAGTTGCCGCTAGAGTCACTCTAGTTGCAGCTCCCATAGACACTAACGCCAGAGCTCCCTTACGTAACTTTCACAAGAAACTCCATGCCTCGAACGTGGCCTCCGAGATTGCACATCGAAGGTGTGCCACTGTAATCTCTGAGGCCACGCCTTGAAAGGCATGGGTGCCGTTTTGGTTCGCGGAGACAGCGCTGCGTGAACGCTAGAGAGGAGAGGTTTCAAATAGTGGCGACTCCGTACCATGTCCAAGGGCACGAGCGTCATCGACCGGCAACTTTCGTAGAGAACCGCGCCGCTGAGGGCTTTGGGCTGGGCCTGGTCGTACTTGTGCAACAGGGCGCCCATCTCGAGCGAGAGGCCCACCACGATGTCCGGGTTCTCGTACATGGCCTCATTCGCTTCGGTTACCAACTCCATGTGCCGATTCTGCGAGTGTTGCACCCGTTATACACTTCCGTGTTAACAAAACACTTAGAAAAGAATGCCAGTTGTGAAGATCGGTGTGAACCCCTTCATACAACGCGGGTTTTGCATGCCGTACGTGGGAGTTAAAATTGTCTAATTTGCAGAAAATCGAAACTACCGGTACCGACCAAGTTTTTTATGCATAGTTGGTAGGATACATAGTGTACTCTTTAGATGTCCTGTAGAGAAAGATAAAGATACGTTTTTTCTCTAGATCCACACAGCATAAGATTTCTTCGATCAGATAATGAAGACACAATCCATCATGCTTTGTCTTTATAGCCTATGGCGATCCCGAATGGAGGGTTTCTGTTGTGACCGAGGCGCTCGGCCTGCATATCTACATTTACATGGGCACATGTTACGCTTTCTGGAAGCGCAAAAAAAAAGGGACAAGAAAAAGAAGACAGTTTTGTTTTGTTGTTTTTTTCGGATTAGCTACCGCACCAATCAACTATAGCCCAGCTGATCAGCGCTGCCCTTGGCATCCTTGGAAGAATTTTAATTGACAAAGTCCCCCAAGCCACTCAGGACTTTCCAACAAAAACAAATGTTGATTTCTTTTTTTTTCTTTTGTTGCCACATCTGTGTATGTTTTATGAAATAAGGTTGTCGAAGACGGGCAGTAAGAAATAAATGAGTGAGGAACGATCGATGGATCTCTTCGTAAAAAGCGTCTCCTTGTAAGCGTGTTGTTTCGTGTGCGTGTCTTTTGTGGCACGACAAAACAAAACAAAAAAAAAACTCGGTCATCCCCAAGCGTTTCTCGTTCGCCATATGATGGTGTGCTTGCATGTTTTGCGTGCTTGTATATCATTGGTTGTTCGAATCTCTATCGCTATAGGCGCTGTCCACAAAGCTTTTCGTCTATAAGTGCCCTTTTCCCATTGGCCAGCCGTCTACGCTAATCATATTTCCACCAACAGGATTGGCTAGAATTTGCTCCTACGAACAATTCTAGCGTAAGAGTTTTTTTTTTTTTTTTCTGTGCGTGTGGAATGCGGGCCAGGGCGCGGCGACAGCACACGGAAAATTATCTTGGTTAGACGATTGTGTTTCTTGACTTCGCATCGCTAAATACCCCGAACCACCACCAAAATGTTACGTGTGGAGAAACACAGCCAAAAAAAAAAAATAATAAGACTATTTACGATGCATTTACAAGAGTATCTCAGTCAGAGACAAAGCTGGTAATAACCCGCTCGCGCCAATCGCTGAATGCTCGTATTCACAGCAGCCTCTTAACGCTAGCATTGTTCCTAACAGAAAATTTCAATGCTGGACATATTGAAGACAAGGTCTTCTTTTCCAACTTCATTTCTTTGACGATTTCAGAGTGCACTACCTCCTGGATCGGCCTACATAGTCTTTTGATCGAAAAAAAAAAGCGCCAATGTATCGGTTACGTTTATCAGCATTTTATGTCATTACTTTTTATATACTATAGTTAAACATTTTTTTCTTTGTGCATGCTTTTGTTTTTGTGCATGTTATACATAAATGTTTGTGCGTGCTGCCTTGCGTACGGGCCCCCAGGCAGCGTCAAGCTGCATTTTTTTTTGCCACTTTTCGCCTGGGGTGACTCCCAATTATTATGTTTGACATTAAATCTTTTGATTGATTGATTGATTGATTGATTGATTGATTGATTGATTGATTGATTGATTGGTCGACTTCATACGCGTTTTGTCGTATCTGGCATCTGGCCATCTATCTACGTAACCTCTTAAGAAAACGGGCAATTTCGTTACTTTGTAATGTCGTAGCGAGTCGCAAAAGGTATCAAAATGTAGGCCTCAACGAGACAAGAATCGAGAATTCAGTCGCAGAGCAGATAACATTAACGGTACGGACGTAATTAGCGCTAATATAGTAAAAAAATTAACAGCAATAAAACATAGACTGCACTATCTCCTGAATCGGCCCACGTGGTAACCTGGTCGAAAAAAAAGGGCCAACCAAAGTTCTACGTGAAACAAGACAACGTCGACGTACATGCACGTAGAAAAAAAAATCAAATGAAGAAAGTCTACACGAATAAAATAAATAGAGGGTCTAAAAAAATGTAAGGACCGACCATGGAACGAATAAAGAAATGCAAATAATGGGAAAATATCACGCAATTATTCAACATTGAATCATCTTTAAGGCCCCCAATTTTAGTACATATAAATACATATACCATGCATGTCGACCTTGTCTTCTTTTCGCGTCGACCGCAGTCGACACGCCTTTTTTTTATTATTATTATAGCGTAGGCGGTCGGCTAATCAATATATACACATACGAATGAAAACCTTTGCGAATTGGGCCCCCGATGCCATTCTTCGTCGTTCTTTACACCGGTCTCTTGATCGGCCGGACCCCCAAGCGTCTGCTTGAACAGTTTATTTCTTAACCGGTAACCGTTCTTCTCTCTTTGGTTCGGATTCGGTTCGGGTTCAGGCACATTCTAAGAATACAAGTGGAGCACAGGTTCAGTTCCCAAGGCCGAAATTGCGGCTCCGGTACGGCCTCGGGTTTAGGTTTGGTTTGATCTGATGATGAACGCCATCAGAATATTACGGGCTGGATACGCTAAGTGATTCTTACAGACGCACTGAGAGCGTATAAATAGATGCGCGTACCAGAGACGGAAACTCCCAGTACTTGGCACTGATGATTGCCGGGGGCAGAGTCCTGCAATATATCATCGCCCTGGGCCAGACGTTGACCGAGGAAATGGATATCACGGTGTCGATCCCGGAGCCCACAGCCGCCGCCTTCCTGAGTGCCTCCTTGTACAGCTTCCACGCGTCTTCGGGGCCATAGTTTATCCCCCCGATGGCGATCACGGTTCTCCGCTCGGGGTCGCTCCTTTGTTGCCGCTTGAGTTCCTGGAGCGAAAACGCCATTGTCCTTTGGGGTCCTTTGCGTAAAACACGTCTCTTACCTTGATCATCTCCAGAGCTCGCGCTACGAGGTTGACAAGAGTGCCGGTAAAGTCGATGACGTTGAGGGAGCCGTAGTGCATGATTTTCTTCTTCTCCAGCTTCCTCAGGTTGCGCCTCGCCTTTTTCACAGTCTCGGCGCTCGACGCTCTGTAATAGCGAGACAGGACGTACCAATCGTGGCTGCTGGTTCATTTGTTCACGCCCAATTCCGTTGAGCATTTTTTTTTCTGTGTCTCAGTTACTGAAATTTGTTCTGAGCACTCTGACTTTGTTCGATCTACATATTAGTTAGTTCTATGTATTAGCTACGTCACCCTTGTACAGCTAGCGCAAGACAGGGGTAATTGGAGATCGCAGGGAGAGACCTTCGTTTTCCAGTGGACATAAATATAGGCTGATGGTGATGATGACGATGATGATGATGATGATGATGATGATGATGATTAGCTACATGGGAATAATGCCACCAGGGGAGGGGCTCAGACACCCTTTTACACGCTTTTTCCTGCACCCGCAGAGTTAGACGGGATTTCAGAGCGCAGACTCCTTCCCCAGATCATATGGGACAGGCCCCATATGAGATATGGTAACATACGGGTCTTTGTACAGATCCCCATATTGCCATGTAATCATACGGGACATGCCTGTACGACATATGGTAACACACGGGCGTTTCTGCGGATCCCCATATATTCATATAATCATATGGGACGTACCCATACGACATATGGGAGCATACGGGCACTTCTACGGATCCACATATGTCTATATAACCGTATGGGACTTGTCCCATACGACTTATGGGAACATACGAGTTCTCGTACAGATCCCCATATACCCAATAATCATAAGGGACATGCCTTATATAACATATGGGAACAAACGGGTCATTAAACAGATCTTCATGTAGCCATGTATTCATGTGGGACGTGCCCCATACTACATATGGGAACATACGGGTATTTGTACAGATCGCCATATCACGGCCGCTGGATAAAAAAAAAAGACCTTTTTTTTTTATCCAGCGGCTGTGGCCATATACCCATGTAATCAGATGGGACATGGCCCATAATACATATGGGAACATATGGGTCTATGTAGGGATCCCCCGTATGTTCACCTAATTATATGGAACATGCACCATGTGATATACAGGAATGCTACGGGTTTGTGTATGGGATATTCCCAATGGGCGTATGATATCACTGGGTACGAGGCATGTGGGTTTTCTCGATAATGACGGATTCTCTCTGCTAACCTAAGCACTGACCTCACTGTCGAATGAGAGCCCCCCTCCGGTCCTTTTGTACTTTGGAATGTGCTTCAGGAACACCTTGTAGCTTCTGGCGATGCGCGTCGACCGGACATCGCTGTAGCTTGGATGGACGAACACGTGTGTGTAGAAGAGGTAGTGGCACAGCCCGTCGTTCGGGTACATCTTGTGTTCGACCGCAGTGCTGCCCACCGTGCAGATCAGCTCCCTGCGCGCTGCGCGCGTCTCGCATTTGGAACATTTGCAATTTTGAAATATCACCTATGGCAGGTAGCACAATTCTCGTTGAGCTGGATTACTAGAAAAGGCGGATATTACTTGCACGAGATGTCCAAATTCATAGTAGACTGATTAACCGAATTCGGGCCTTATAACACAAAAGGGTCATACACACGCAGACACGCACACACACACACACATAACCCATCTATATGCGCTGCCCCTTCCCCTCCTCAACCTAAGGGAGCCTGCCACTCGTCTGTAAGCTGTGAAGTAGCTGTATCTTTTCACGGACAACTTCGTCATTTTATTTATTTATAGTACTGAGCGTGTTTATGCATACTTGTGCGCGTTCCTGTACTATCTTCTCTGGACTAATGTGCAGAACTTTGTGTGTGTTTCTGCTCTATTGACTCTATTCAGTGTTTTTCGGTGCTTTTGGATATTTTGTTTTGTTTACCATGCGACGAGGAGCAGAGGCGCCACCTGGAAGCGCCAACCTCACTCCACTAATCCCACTAATCAGGTTGCTAAATAATTAAGTGCTTCATACGACACTTATGGCAATTTACGAATTGTAGACAGCGAGTTCGCTAGGCGGATCCGATTGGGACGAATTCTGACGACGGCACCAGTTTCTAAAAATTCATTCCCAAGGTTCGCCATGAAATACATTGGCGTCCCAGTTAATTTTATGCTTCGATGCATGAAAGGGCGCTTATTTTCTTTATAAAGTAAGTGGAACAGTGCATTTTAACCACATGTTTGACGGCGCATATCAAGAACTAGCGCCATATTCACAACTCGTTCCTAGTGGATATGCCTCGCAGAATCATCGGCTACAATTCTCAAGTAGCAATGTGTGCCATAAATAAAAAGTTAAGATTTAATTACGGAAGTTTCGTTAACTGTCAGTTACACATTTTGATTTCTCTTAATAGAACTCCGCCTCTTAAGCTCGAGGGCCAGCATCTGCCAGAAGCGATTTTCTAGAAATTCTCTGCTCTAAACAGAGAACACAACCTTTTATAACGCTGCCACTCGTGTGTCAACTATAATCTACTTGCCACCTGGTCGCTTTTTCACTGGCACAACGTGTTTTTGCCTCGCAGTCCAATTCATGAGTTCGTGCCAATTCCACATGCCAACGGGAACTGAAGGCACCCTGCATTCCCTTTTTTTTTTTTCTGTTGCAGAGTCTCTACTAACACTACGAGAAGGAGTTTTTGTCATTTTTTCCTGATGAAAGTAATTTTGAAAAGTGAGACCACTTTCTAAGAAAATTTTGCACCCTTCGAGGCTTATCTCTTTGGCAAACGATCATCGTCATCTTACCTTGCGTGCGTTTACTTTCTCAACGCGACATTCCGCACTTTTATTTTCGTGGACCCGAACGACGGGGAAAATGCGGCGATACACACGCCTCTCAGTCGCCATTGCATATGGCCGTTAATTAGCATAATTCGCGCGGCTCGTCGCACAAGAAATTATGGCGGAAAATATCTACAATGGCGGCCCACGCGCGCAACATCACGCAACTTCACGCAGCGTCAAATAGACGTCTACTAAACGGCCCTTGCTGTGACGCTCTTCCTTCAACCAATCAACAAGCTGGCAGGGCCGGACACCGTGGACCGCCACCACATATTCGTGAAATTGCAGATGCATTGCACGGGCTTCTGTCTTCACGCTACCATTCGCTTTTTTTTTTTTCTAAAGCGTTATCATCGCAATATATCTTCCAAGGAGCAGAATTAATTATTATTGGCAGTAGTCTGCAGCTCCACGTCACGTTTCGTAATCTCTTGACGAAAACGCAAGATTTCTGAACTTCCGCTTGCCGGCACAAATTTCAAAACACGTGACCTCTCGACAGCCAATCAGAGAGCCAACATGGCGCGGCCGCCACGCATGTCGAGAATATATAGCCTAGAGGCTCAGCGTATAGGAAGGATGGTAAGTACATGGATTTGCTAAACTTAGTCCTCCTGGCTTTAAACGGCTTCGTGACTTTGCAAACTGATCATTTCATAGAAAGTACTGCGTTGTAAACAATTCAACAAACATTGTTAGAATTGTCCAAGGACAGCATTCGAACTCAGGACCTCCAGTACAGACGCTCGATATTGAAACCATTACGCCATCGACGCATGGACAAGCGGAACCCCTGCCGTTAGCAGCGATTGTGCGTGTTTGCAGAGTCTCCGATAGGAGGGGAACGCAAAATAAATAAATAAATAAAAAATAAAATAAAAGCTCATCTAGTGCAAGTTAAAGAACGCCAGATGGTCGAAATGAATCCGGAGCCCAGCACTGTCCCTCATAAACCGGCGACTGCGCAATTTGAAGACGCTAAACATGAAATTTTACTTTTAATATGCTAAATGTGTTGTACGTGTACACACTTGAGCAAGGCTGCTTCCTATAGTTAGCGGATTGACAAGTGCGGCATTCACAGATGGATCATAGCAAAAGCTGATGATGGTGGGGGGGGATTCTGTAAGAGTCCTACTAGTGGATTGGCTCCAGCTGCACGAGCGAGAAGGAGCCAGCCAGTCTCATTCTCGCTGGTGCAGCTGGAGCCAATCGGCGACAGCCGAAATGGACAGTCCACTAGGTGGACTCTTACAGATTACCCTCAACCCCGGAATAAAGAGTCGAATTGTGACCTAACTCAAACAAAAGAAATTGCTGGGGCACAAAAAATTTTCAATTAATATTTATCAAAAGTAGAGCTCGCGAAAAAAAGAAATATGACGGCTAGGATATTTCTTGTCTCCACTAGCGTCCAGCCTCATTCACTCAAAGTTAATGAGTCTCGCAGTCACGTATTAGACACGAGTGCACGCGTTAGAGATCACCATGACGACCAATACGTAACATTACGTAACTTACGCAAGTTACTTGAAAACGTTTGAAGCTGAACGTTTCCTCAGAAGCGGCAACGTGAACAAGTCACGAATGATATTACGTATTTTCTGTAAGCTACTACAAAACTCCCAAACATGGATGTTTTAAGCTTGCACCGCGGCATAGACATATTTCTTGCAATTGAAGCATTCGGAAGTGATTAGGTAGATAATAAATAATGTAATGACATTGCACCAAAAATGAAACACTCCTAAACTAAAATCATGACAACATGTGGCTTCCAAGGCACTGGCGAGAAACAAAGAAAAAAAATTTTAGCAGCTTGAAATCGTGGTCGTGTGGACGACGCTAGCTGGATGTCAGATTCCTTGACGCTAGCAAAACCTCTTCGTCACTTTTTGGTCCCAGCAAAAAGGAACTCAGTGAACGAAACAGTCGAAATCGTTTCACCCACCGGCAGCATCGTCCTGTGAGGCGTTATAAAAAGGTTTCGACCGCGTGGCTATACTGCCATATTCGCTATTCAAGGGCACTGGATTATATATAACTCACGCTCCACTGGCGGAGGTGCAGGAGTTTTAGCTGGTTGAGCAGGTTGAGCCGTTCGAGCAGGTTGAACCGTTCGAGCAGGTTGCACCGTTGGGGCTGGTGTGGCAACAAACACCGCAATCGGTACGGGAAGCGGAAGACCACCACCGCCTCCACCTCCGCCATCCCCGACCTCAAGCGCAGAATCCTCGGACGCTTCCTCGGACTGCTCCTGGCCTGCATTTCGCGCCATCTTGTTGAACCACCTGTGAAACTCCGCGTACAAGGGTAGAGAATCGAAATCTACATAGCGTGCAACGCCGTGAAAGCTCCGCAAGGAGTTCGCTCGTCAAAGTGTATCACTCCGCGCGTTCTGTGGTCAAACGGTATAGACATTTATAACTCTAAATAAGAAGGGCCGTGGTTTCGACAAAGTGCCTACATCGACAAGTTTTTTTTTTTCTTTCTTTCTTACAGCCCAGTTTGCCACGCGTAAATTCAGAGTGGCATTTTTTGAGCTTCGACCCAAATTTGTTGGATTACATGCGACACCGAGAAACAGGCAAAGCTCTCGAACAGTCTATGCTTCGCTGCACGCCAATTAAAGGCGTGAACTACAAATAATTTACACCCTTAAAGGCGAAAAATGGTGTAAATGTGTGTGTAGCTGACTCCCTTACACCCTTTTTGCATGTACGGATGTGAGTTATTAACTGATTTGCACACCTATTCACTTTTGAGGGTGTAAATTAAATTGCAGTGCCCGTGAGGCTGCAAAATTGCCATATTTTGCCCACATTCTGCCAGCATGCCCGTGAGGCTGCCGCGGCGGGATGAAAATTAAAAAAAAAAAGTGTAACGCAGAAATGGCAAAGAACGAACAAGCAAGATCTGAAAACACCTGTTAGCAGCCGTATAACACAGTTCGTTCATTTTATTGACTTTTTACGGAGCCTAAATAAAGAACAGTTTCACATAACTGCTGGCAAAAAGCTGCGAATTATTATTTTTTTTTTTCCGGTACGAACGCAGCCACCGCAAGAAGTTGTGCTAGCCTCCACAGCGTTATGGGGTATAGTGAGCGTGCCGCGAGCGTGCCCTCGAGAGTGCAGCAGAGAGCCTATCCTCAGGGCAACTCATCCGCTAACCGAGAACAGAAGGTACAGCAGCTCACCGCCAATGCTGGCGGCCATGACTAAGAAGAAGACTGCCGCCACGCCGAGGATGAGTATCCATGTGAAGACAGTCAGCAGTGATATCGAGTCACTGCACAACAACAACAACAACAAGGTTCAGTGGCACTTTGGCGGTAAATGCGAGAGAAATGCGTTATCACTGCGTCGCACCTCTTCGAGGTGTCCTGGATCCATGATTTAAACCACGTTCTAAAGTATTGTTCAGGAGCTCACTCGGCGCACGTGCTGCCTCTTCGAGAAAAGAAGTGCAATAGTGACGCTGGTCCGGAGCAGGCCTTCAGTTACCATATATACTGTATATATATATATATATATATATATATATATATATATTGTAAAGACGAAGTGAACTTGGCCGCGAGCGCTCGCAAGGCGGGCGCTGGAGCGCTAGAAGAAAAAGACGACGAGCAGAGAATAGAACAGCCGGCCCAGTGAACGGGTGCTGTGTCTCTGTGTCTTCGTTATTGCATTACAATATATACAGTCGATTACATGTGTGCGCTGAAACCAGAGAAGCAATCATGAAAGAAATATTCACACGTTTAACAACAACAAAATGCTATTATTTTACCAACATTCCGACCGGCGACCCGGCCTTAATTGATCGGCCTTCACTGATGAACGCCGATGAAGGTAACGTAACTAAAGTAATAGTATTTTTGTTGTTGTTAATAAAGGTGTGAATATCTCTTACAATATATATATATATATATATATATATATATATATATATATATTCTTGATAAAGGCCGCAGTTCATAGCAGAAACGTCGAAAATAAATTTGTCGCGTTATCAGCGTGGATTTCTTCAAATTTGTATAATGTGTTCTCTTTAGCTGCACCAAACTTTAAAAAAAAATTGCCTGTGGCAGATAGCACAACTAAAAGCCTTGATGTAAGTAGCTTGATGAGGCGGCCATTACTTCTACGAGAAATCAGAATGCTTAATTTAATAATTAAAATAATCACCCTAATTAACGTTTTTAATTCATTACTTCAAATTAGTTTCGCAGGGGATGACAATAAATTATCATCATCATCACATGAGCTCGGAATGAAAGCACCCTCTCGTATACCGAGCTGCCGGATGCAGGTAAATTAATCCGGGATCTTCTGCTATGGCGTTTATTGATAGCCCATACGTTCCTCTGACACATTTAACGACTTTTTATCTATCGATCTATATCTTTTGACAGCATTTACATTGTGAGGGTTACGGGCACAATAACCGACTCCCATAACATTTCCCTCGTACGAATTTGTCGTATTGCTACCGACTGTAAGTATGCGCTCTCCGCGCGAAGCTTCGTCGGAGATAAAACTTACTTTTGTTGTGGCGCTGCGAAGGAAGCGAAAACAAATGCATCATTAGCAAGGTGGCCGAGTTAATTGGTTGACATTCATTTCGCTTGCAAGGCGGCGCAGCGCGAGATAGAGTCAAAACAACTCAACCGACAGTTTAATCATGGAATTACACAGAATACCGCAGGCCAGAGTCAGTGCGCATGCACTCGATGTATCGTCAAGCAAGTCTATCTCGCGCTCCTAAGCGAAATATATAGCAGGGACGGACGCGGCGATTATCGCCTAATGTGAAACGCCCTATAGGATTTCACGTGCCTTCCTACTTTCGTGCCTTTTTATCACACATGAGCGGCAATCAAAGAAACGTTTGCAAACGATGAGGACGGAAATACACTATAGGGGACAGCATTTCGACAAGAAGTCAGCCTTCGCAAGCCAACTCTACGGGAATCCATCTCCTTCCCTCAAAAAAAAAAAAAAAAAAATGGAGTTAAGCTTCGCCTTTAAGAGTGGAACGCGATAGCATTCAAAAAATCCCCGACTGCTTCTCACGCTTCCCGGCAACTGCCGCTTACGTAACCGTAATGTTTACCGGGAACGTTACTGGCGGCGAACGCTATATGCACGAAGGCGAGCGTTTAGAAACGCGACCTCTTGCGTGGGCCGATCCCAGAGGTCGAACACAGCCGTGCAATAACAACAACATAATTTTCAGGTTTCTGTTATTGTTTCGCACATTTATTATTTCAGTCTCAGAATATTTAACATAAAAGGCTTGCGCTGTCGGCGTTTTGTTTTTTCATGACATTTGTTTGTGGGCTGTCATTCTCAAAATTCCGAGGAATAACTTTGTCAAGAATATTAAGACAAGATATGAGCAACTTTAGTGATAAATGGTGCGGCAATATAACCCGCATATACCGCATGTCATATAGCAATGCGTGGCATATACATATATCTAAATATATACGGGATGATTTGCTCTAAAGGACAACGCCGCCGACGCCGACAGCAGATTTTCTGCGACACGGGTCCCTTAACGCTTGTCGCGTTAAAACGTCTGTCCAACACGAGTCCAACTCCGTGGCAGCATTTTTTTTAGGGCTAAGTAATGTACGATCAGAGCATTGGTGGGGGAAAGAAGGCAGGGAAGAGATTGGTGGTGCCGGAGTCGTTACAAGCATGGGTAACTTGTACAATATGCGGGGCGATCATTTTCAAGTTTCCCGGAATTTTAAAGATCGCCTGTGGCAGATCGCACAATTCTTGTCCCTGAGCTGGATTATTTGAAGCGGTGGACATCACGAGAAACCCAAACACTCAATCAACTAATTAACAAAATCAATAATTAAAATATTCATTACTTACGGCACACGTTGCAATTTACGAATTGCAGCCGGTGAGTTTGCAAGACGCATCCACTATTTTCTTTTATTTCAGCAATACTGCTACCTGGAAAGGAAGTGAGCAGGAGTGGGGGATACAAGGTGCACCAATACTTGAAATGAATCTCAAGGATGATACCAGTTTCGAGATGATATTTCCCTAATTGTGCGACGAAATTAGATGGGCATTCCAGCTACTTTTGTGCTTAAAGCCTTCAATGCGTAAAAGAGCGTTTTGTTAAAATAAGTAAGTGGAACGACCGTGCATTCTTACGGCGAGTTTGATGGCGCATATCTCCATGCGGTCGCCGTGCACAGCCCTCCAAAACCGTATATTATTAGTCAATAAAACTGCTTTCTTTGTTGGCCACGATGTCATTGATTAGTGCATAACGCACAGGAGTACGCTGGGTAAGTCAAGCAGAATGTGGCACAGAATGTATACGCGCGCAGATCGGGGAAACTGTGATAGACCAGAAAATACACAAGTTGGATCATTTCGCGAATGAAATGATGCGATAACGCCGGACCCACGGCAAAATTCAGGCAAGTATGATTCCTGAAGAAAAAAATTCACCGACGATTACGATGCTCCCTAATGCGAATTTTGAGCGCAGCTGTTTAGGTGTTTTGAATTCGCGATATATTGTGGCAAAGAATTTGATTCTGAACGAGAGGGTTCTTTCGGCGGCGGCGCTGAGCCTCTGCTCGGACAGCTCGTTTAGCAGCAGCTGCAGACGAAGAGTTTCTACGGGTTTGCTCATTGTTCACAAAGAAAGCGTGAACACGCGTGGCTCGCGCGGAGCGCGCATGTTCTAGCGGCGGCAGCGTAGGCGAAGTAGCGCATGCGCAGTGGACCCGAAGCACACGCCAGCGCTTTGTTTCAATTTATGGCATCTGACTGGCTGACTGACCGACTGAAAACTTTATTGGCCGAAGTACTGACAGGGAGGGTGTAGAGCGGTCCATAAGGGCCGTTCCTTATAAACACTAGGTGGGCTCCTCATTACAGGAGCCCATTGGCTGTGGCCGCGGCTCGGGCACGCACGATCAGGGCCTTCTGACTCGCCAGGTCGGAGCAGCCGAGCAGGGCCGCCTCCCAGTCCTCCCGGGTAGGGTTGGGCATATAGGGGGAAGGTGCGGGGGATGGCATGCCCACACCATGTGGAAAATTTCCGAAGACTTTTCCTGCACAGTGGGGACACTTCCCTATGCACGCAGGGTCGAAATGGTTTAGAACTGCAGGGCAGAGCAGTGGTTTAGTGTAGAGACGAAGGAGTAAACGCTCCTCCGCCTTCGTGAGGCCCTTACAGGACTTAGGAAAGATTGCGTGGCCGAATTGGTAATGTTGGGTGATTTCCTTAAAGGTAAAAGCCGGATTGGGGTCGGAGTCCGCATCGAGGGGAGGCGAAGGCGATGCCCGGAGAGTAAGCGCGCGGGCAGCGGCGTCAGCTGCTTCGTTGACCTCGAGACCCGTGTGCACGGGAGTCCACATTATCGTGCGGGACGCGGGAGCCCCGAGATAATCGCTGTTTCGAAGTATGCGGTACGCAAAATAGGGAATAAAGCCCGTTTCAATGTTCCTGCAGGCCCCTCGTAAGTCGGTGATGGTGACCCGCGAGTACCTGCACGTCAAGCAGCAGCCAGTCAGCGACAGCCGAAATGGACAGTCCACTAATTGAACTCTTAGAATACCGCCCCTGATCTGCGGCGGCGAGCGCGATGGCCACCTCTTCCGCGTGTGTTATGTCTTGTGCTTTGAACATAAGGCCGTTCACCGCGGTCTTTTGGTGGACGACTGCGGCCGTGTACCAACCCCCATGGAGTGAGCCGACGTAGAATACTCAGCGTTTGTTCACATAGTAGCGTGCCAAGGCTTCCGCCGGCGCGAGGCGCCGGTCACTATGGTCGTCTCGTGTCATGTGGACCGGAAGAGGGCGCACGTGCAGGGCGTATCTCCAGATTTCGGGTGTGCGCACGCAGCTCTTCCGTCAGTGTTGAATTGTGGATGTGTAGTAGGGCAAGAAGGCGGCGACCCGACGGCGCCCTTGAGAGTCTTGTGTAGTGGTTCATCAAGTGGTCTTCTCGGAGCTCTGCGAAGGTGTTGACCATCCGCAGGCCCAGGAGGCGCTGGTTGGACGTGTTAACTAGGGAGCCTACATAGTGTTGACAGGGAGGTCGAGAGCACGCTTGTAAATTTTACGGAGAACCATACACCTCGAGGGCGTTCACGTCAAACCTGCGAAGGTGGAGGTAAGGAGTCGAGTACAAGACTAAACTGGTTACGAATCCGTGCGCCAGCCGCACGACGTCTTTGCACCGTAACCGCGCACGTTTATTGGAAACCCGGCGGACCATGCGGCCCACCTGGACCCCCAACATTGCGCAGTTCGGCCAGTGTTGTGTCGACTCGGCGGTGTTTATGAATAAAGAGACCCAGTACTCTGATCTCATCGTGTTCTGGGATGGGTCCGCTTGCTAAGTACAGTTCAATTTTGCTAGTGCACTTTGGCGAGGGCGAATGTGCACATATTCCGATTTGGCAGGGGAGCATTGAAGGCCACAGCGGCGGGCGTAGGCGTCCACAATCTCCGCCGCTTGCTGCATGTTGGCTTCAATGTCTCCTACCGATCCATGTTTAGCCCACATGGTAATGTCGTCGGTATGCAGCACGTGTTGCATGCCTTCTACATTCTCCAGCTGAGCCGAGAGTTTCATTATTGCCAAATTGAATAGTAGAGGTGAGAGGACCGCGCCCTGCGGGATACCTCTCGTGCCTAATTGGTAGGGGCCGTGTTCTTCATCTTCTATCCGAATATACGACTGCCGGTCGGAGAGAAATGTCCTAGCGTACTGAAACGTGTTGTGTCCACAGTTGGTTTGAGAGAGGTGCGTCAGAATTATGTCGTGTGTGACATTGTCGAACGCCACCTTCAAATCAAAGCGAGTACTGCCTTGTCATTGAGGGGGTATTCGACGGGATTTAGAATTTCGCGGCAACACATCCTGCGCAGACCGGTGCGGGCGTAACCCGAACACGGTGTTTGCGAATACGTTTTGGTTTTCCAAAAACCCGGACAGCCTATCTCGCATCATAGCCTCCATCAGCTTCCCGCTCAAGACGTGAGGGTGATGGGGCGGAGGTTGTCCGTGTTTATGGCTTTGCCGGCTTCCGCTGCACCCTCCTCCTCCTCCACTTTCCTTCTCGCGCTCTCTTCGCTATCGCCATCTTTCATCCCCCGCTTAGCTCCGCGTTCGCTCTTTCATTCTTAGCTGTGCTCGTTCGCTCGGTTACGCCGAGGGACGCCAACGCTCAACGCTGGAACGGACGCCTAAGAGCTGCGCTCTAGAAGAAATACGCAGATCCAACGCACATCTTTGAATCATTCCTGTTTCTTTGGCATAAAGGAAACTGGCGTGCGCATGTCCAATCGCGCACCCGTGCTACACAATATCACAAAGGCCGCGATCATATCAAAGAGCTAGTTGGCGTTGGCTGGTAGGAGTATACGTGCGAGTGTGGCTCAATACTTAGAGCAACGGGTTGTTGTACTGGGGGACCGAGGTTCGATCCCACCATCAAGCATGTAATTGAATATTCAAATGCGAAAAATGTGTTTGCCTAGTCGGAGCCAAAGTCACAGGCGAGGCCGTTCAACGTCACAGAGTTGGTCGCCGATGAGCGCGCTCCCCCACGCACATCCTTACTCGCTTGGCGAGGGCCTCCTCTTCTTGCTTCATTCGCCCGTACGGTTGTTGCCGCCACAAATAGACGTGAATCGGTTGCGCTAACTGCGCTATGTTGCGCGCAAGCCCCTACTTGCAGATACAACAATGGGCCCTCGAAAGTATCAAGCGGAAGAGTGCAAAGGCTCTGCAGACACTACAGAGGTATGCAATGCGCACTGAAGCGGCGACGCAGGAGGTGAAGCGACGGGCCGACGAGATAAGCGCGGCCGTGGGGTGCGAGCAAGCAGGGCGCAAACAGCGTTGCATGTAGGCTCTCTACGAGTAAGAAAAGCGACACGCGGCAGAACAACAGCGGCACGCCAAGCGAACGGCCGCCGGACGTGGTTGTAACCCCCTTTTGTTTAACCCCTTTTCTTTTCTTACGCAATTGAGTACTGCAACTAAGACGCAAAAAGCGCATTTTTTTACAATTTCCCGTGAAGAAATCGAAATTAATGCTGTTTAGATGGTATTGGCAAACTGTCAACCCCCCCCCCCCCCCCTCCTGGCAGAGATCCTGGGTGCGCTACTGCATTTAGGTGTACATGTATGCTATATGTTTATGCATACCGTATATTTGGGGTATATGTACTATACTATTCAACCGCCAAAGTTGCTCAAACGAGGTCTTACATTCCTCAGAACTTTTTTCCTCATAATTATTCCTCAGCCTCCTTAGTCGCTACTTCGACCAACGAACAATGTACAGCTATAGAATGTACTTGAAGCTTCTAGATCACTGTAGCACAGCGCCGAAGATCTTGGAATTGGCAGTTTGCAACTTCACGGTCAAATTACCGGCGGTGGCTCACATTCTAAGAGAGACAGGCATATTTTCCCCACTAAATCTAAAAACGACGATACTTACCGCTTTGTTCGGGGCCATACAACTCCGGCGCTGCGAGAAGAAAAAAGCGTCGTTTATTCGCGCCCGCACTACCGCACACTAAGCAGCCATAACAGAGAACGCATTTTCTCTCTGCCCTTATAACTTATAAGCATCGTTTGCTACCACATTGAACGTTCTTGTAAGCTTTCCAACAGCTACTGTAGTCGAACTTGGGTTTCTGTCCTTCATATTGCATCAGTAAGGTGAAATAACAATTATTCTTTTTGTTCGAACACATGCAGTATAGAGCATCACTGCCTGATTCAAGTGCGAGAGCTGGGGTGCCTGTTCTGAACATTGTCAAATTCACCATCTTGCCAGCTCTGATTGGCCCACAAGACTTGCTACGGCGTCTCCGATTGGCTCAAAATGCCACTATTACAGAATATGGCAATATGGCAGAACTTGGAGATGGTCAGAATAGCACAGAGAGCGGTCACGTGGAGGTTACGTCAGCTCGCCTGTTTTGGCGCGGGCGGTTCAATTTGAGGAGCAGCAGCCGGACCTTCTGCGGCCATTTACTACGCAACAAAGCGATATATTGACACACAGAAAACTACCATGCACTTCTAGACGAATAATCTATAGAATTTTCATAACACTTTCTTTTTGTGTTCATTTAAGTTTGTGAAATTGAACCAATTTCTCTGGACATTCCTGTAATAGAAAGTCAAATAAGCAAGAAATAGACGCGATCAGATGGGAAGGTACGAAGAATAAGCGCTAAACTCACACATTGTGATTTCCCACGCAAGTAAGGTCCATTTTTTTTTTTCAGGTAGTTTAACTGAACAGGCCGAATTGCGCTATCAATTTGTTCGAACTCAAAAACGTACGGTGTAAGATGCCAAATGGGAACACTGTCCAGAACCCAGCTGTGTGAGTACGTGCACGCACGTGTGTGAATGTTTGCGCATGCCTTCGTTAGTTCGTCTGTCTTTGTCTCGTGGGAGTAACGTCGACTTACACGCTCTATACGAATATGGGCTCGGGTTTTCCATATGCGAGAGGTCTGGTCACTCTGGCAACCTGCAACGTAAAAGGCGCGCAGCCAGGTAAGAAGACAAGCACCCGAAGTGCTGACAGGTTTGCTCTTCCACCCGAATTTGAGTTTATTATTTTGGAATAAGATGACGAACTCGGTAGATAAACAACGCTGGAGGCATACGATACAATTAAATTGTGACTCCGCATCAAGTTAAAAAGGAGGCAGCCCTCTCATATAACCTAAAAACCTTGCGACATGAGCCCGCGCGAGCAGGACGATTCGTGTCTTGAAAGCTCGCTTATGCGAGAACTGTAAAGACCACTTCGACTAATAAGCATTTATAGAGATAAGTTCGTAATTGCCCTGCGGGTTGCATTCCTGCCACCTCAGCGGGCCTGTTATCGCTGACAAGGGTGGTACATTTTTTCTGAAAATGGTAGAGGTCTGGTTTTGCTAGTACGGCATACTTCAACACCGGGGCAGAGGTAGGACATGATAACATGTGCTAACTTCACCAAATGGTTTTATTTCCCATTTGGGCGCACAGTGTAACGACCATGTAGGCAGAGATGACATGCGTAACTTCAATGGGCATTCAATAACCGATAACTCCTTTTCTTTCTTTTTCTCTTTTTGACCCATATAATTAAGGAAGGCTGTGCTCGCGCACTGAAGACCCAGTCTGACAAAGAGCATCATTGTTTCAAGTCAAGTCGTCAAGTTTTTTGTAACACAAAGATTACAGTGTTGAAGGTCACCCTGGCGAGAAAGCTGTAAGGGTGCAGCTTGACGGAGGCCAGGATGCCACTATCAGGCAACAACAGCAATGAGCATAGGCGCCGACTACGGGGGGGAGGGGCTCCGGGGCTCGAGTCCCTTTCAAAGTTTTCCCAGGGGGGGCCTCCCCCCCCCCCCCACCAGGGGATCCGTATAGCCTACCCCCCGCCCCTAAAGTGTAATTACCGGAGTTGTGTTACCCACATAATTTGAAGATTATTTTGCGTTGCCTCTACCTTTTAGATGCGAAGCAGCTTATGGTCGGGGCTATGTCCCTCCATCCATCCGCCGTGCGGCGTCCACACCCGCACTGCGCATGCGCATCCTCCTCCCCCTCCTCTCCTTGTATGTATATGTATAGCATATGTACGCCAAGCTCCGGCTCCGACTGCTTCTTCTTCCGGTTCCATATTCTAGGTCACCCTACCCCCGGTGCTTCGCCCACTCATCATTCACTTCGTCCTCTCATTCTCCTCCCGCAACGCCGCGATGAGTGCCACGGACAGCGCCGCGGAGAAGAGGGCTCGAGCCGCTGCCACGAAACGGCAGCGGCGACAAGCCGATCTGAAAACTAATGGGAACTTGAGTCGACCCCATGGCTGCTTCGGAAACTACTCAGGGTTCCCCTACGGGAAGATGGTGTAATTTTTTTCCCTTTTGTTGTGGCTAAAAGCTTACGGCATCATTGTTGGCGCGGACGTGCACGGCTTTTAATTTATAGTTTCGCTTTATTTCGGCAAATCCTCACAATAGGAGGACAAGCGCCAGCGGCGGCTTCCTCATCCGTGTTTCCTCACTTCAACATTTTCTTTTATTTCAGCTGACACAATATATTTAAATATATACCCAGGACAAAGTTTATTATATTTTTTACAGTAGCCAACTGAATGGATAGCCTATGCCTAGAGAATGAATTTGTTGATGTATGTTCACCTCACGTCAAATTACTCAAGGAATGTTACATCTCCGAGTAAAATAATCTGCTGAAATTAGCATATATATTCTGTCTCCATCATCTGTCCGCACTAATAACGCAACATATATATTCACCTGGCATGGAAGTGACTGCAGTGTCCAAGCAGATGCCTCACCTGAAATCTTCGGGCTGAGGTACGGACCTGACAGCGTACAGCGGTTCGAAGGCAAGTGCGCTTGCTTGCTTGCCTTCGAGAGTGGCTCGTACCCACCATGGGAGATTGGACAGAAACTGCGCGCCACACGGGCTTCGTTTTCATCAGCAGGACCATGTGCGCTCCGAGAGTGGCACGTGCTCTTTTGGCACAAGATAATTATACGTTGCTGTTCCTTAGGGCCTAATTTTCGAGCTTGAAATGCCAATTGCATGTCCAAACGTATGTGTCCTTGCAACAAACTAGCAATATTTGAGCGCGTTCGGTGCTCAATGAAGCCCGCGAGTACACGCAAAATTGCCGCGCAATTGGCCGCTCGAGGCACTTTGCGTGTAATCGCGGGCTTCTTTCACGCTCGGAAAAACACTTTTATGTAGTACGTATTGAGCAACAATAAGCTGTATCGGGAGTTTTTTTTTTTTTTCATGTTGCTCTACAATTTTCTCATTGACACTTTTCATCTAATTATAATATTTGGGAAGTTGATTAACTACGACTAGTTATGCATGTTAGGCGGAATGCAAAAATAATCAGAGTATCTCCAAGCGACGGCAGACATTACCTTGGTTCTGTCCAGCTAGGTGGCATTTGAATATTTCTCGGTGCATGATAGTTGGCACACCCCGCATAAGCAAGTAATTTGGGATCCAGTCGGTGATTGGCACAGACGCGAAAATGAGTAGATGGCACTCTCCCTTCAAGTGTTCCTCCTATAATACATTTATTATACAACTTTTATATCGCTATTATACACCTTCCTGCAATGCACTATGATAGGCACACCATGCGGTGCATGGCACATACTTTTTTTTTTTTTTAATTTTGACGAGGTGCGGCCCTTACACAGGACAGAACCTTTTGGTCAAAATGGTGTCGGTGACTTGTGCACACCCCCGGTACGCAGTGCGCGAAAATTCGTCGATGCGCACGCGCGGCACTGGCGCACCGAACATGATTGCTTCTCCAATTGGAAATGTTTTTTTTTTTCTCCAAATTTTCGGCTGCCAAGTTGGAGGCGCGGCCCTTACACGAGCCTATACGGTATAGGGGTTTCTGAAAAGGGTATTGATGCGATATATAATGGAATTTTTTTTTTTTTTTTGCGTTAAGTGAAGGCCCTGACATAAAATACTGGCAAGCCTCACAGCATCCTAAATATTTTATTGTAAAAGCTTTTCTACGAGCAGCTTCGGTTTCGTTTCCCGGAGGGGTTCGCTTCGTGACGTACACGGCGGTCACGTGGCTGCAAGACACCGCGACGTTGTGGCCCTCACTCCAGTTTGCTCGTTCACTACTCGGTGCTTGACCCGATATGTAGCGAGGTGCAAAACCCCCTGAACTAGCTCAGAAAGTACAGGGGAATCGAGGAGGCCCGTTAGCAGCATCGCACACCGGTAGATTTCGTCTTAATTGCCAGAATTAGGAAGAGAAGGATAATTTAGTCATGATCAGAAGAATCACTTCGTCATATACTAGTTCATTTTTTTATAACTTTTTCATTATGATATGAGAGTGCTACTGAAAGAATCAAACTCTACTTCTTCTGCAAATCCTAAACAGCACGTGCATGATCCCTTGGTGCAATTTCCAAATTTTTATTTCGTTAGTATGCTTTGAGCAAACGTCCCAACGAAGAATTTCCAGCTATGGAAATTCCTATATTAACGGTGATTAACGGCAATGCACACAGCTGGTGTATTCAACATGTTGCGTCAACGGTTAGTCAATTGGCAGTGGCCATGGGCTACAGTTGGTTCATACTTGCATGCAAAGCTACTATGCAAAAACACAAATGCAAGAGAAAAGACAGTGATAATCACAGAATTCAAATACAGTAGTAGACTTCCGTTAATACGACTCCAGTAATTCAGTTTTTCAGTTAATTCGATCCCAATTGAAGGCCTCGGTCAGCACTAATACAACTTTATTGGCTCCAACTATCGCTATTTCCATCCTGAAAATGGCTTTCCCCGGATAATTCAAACTTTACTGGTCAGCACAGCTGCGCCTGACCACAATAGTGACCATAACAGTGCAACTACTAGCAGTAGCGTCTGATCCGGCGGACCAGACGATAACAGTGAATGCACCGATCTCGCGTCATTTCTCGCCAAAAAAGTCTATTTTCTGACTGCTCTGCGAATATGTTCAAGCGAAAGCGGTAGTTCACAAGAAAATGACTACAATGCATGGTACGCCTTCTACAACGTACCTGTACAACGAAGGATTTCATACCATCCAGCTGAATTCCCATATGCCATGTGTATTGAGTGCTTCTATAGTGAAGAACAAACAAAATTGCTTGTACAGCGATGGAATATAGGCATCCCCAAGGGCTGATTTGTTGCTTTACAATGAGTGCACGTAGTCGCGGCACCACTTCCCTCCGTAGCTGCCACAGAGTTTCGGTGCATGTAGGAAGTGCTGCTTTCCGGGAGGGTCCGCACATCGCAGTAGCTACAGCAGCACCTCCCCCCCCCCCCCCCAACCTTTTTTCTTTCAACTGACGTGATGGTCTGCTCGGGAGTGTCTGACCACAAAGTCGAAGCCAACAAGGACGGCCAAAAAGAGTGCATGTAAAATATTGCAAAATAACTCGCAAAATAAATATTGCGAAGATTGCTCCGTGAAATATTGCAAAATAAATCGGGAATGTGTTACAGCATTTTTCTTCCTGTTTATTTCAACCCACCGGATAATTCAATCAATTTCGTCGGCACTGAATTAACGCAAGTAAACTTATATTAATAAGATCGGCATCACACATTAGGCAAATTGATTGCATGAAGAAAACTAAGCATGACTGCATCTGTACTGTGGGCTCAAACTCCTTCACCCCAGGCAGCAGTCCAGCCGAGCTTGCTTTGCGTGCTGCCCGCTGTGTAATTACGTTGCGTGCAATCAGTTTCCTATATACAGGCAGTGTTATCCTAACAATACAGCTTCAGGTATGCACTTGGTGCAGCACCTTTACCTACATGGTTGGGCATTATTTGTTCACAGGCGTGCACATTGGATTAATTAGTGAGTCACAAATGTCATTACTGCTAGACCGAGGTTCGCACTTGCAAACCATGCAATGTGCAGGCAAATGCACATAGCCTTTATTCATATTTCAATGTTTACGAGATTAGGATTCTGGGCAGAAGCAAAGAAACAACTGCACACAGGCTTTTGGAGTTTTTTCATATCGAGAAAACCGGTATGGATTGCATCAGTAACACATCTTTCTGTCCATTTGGAGTGAGATTCGTTTTTTTTAATGGTTTATTTGGCGTGTTGAACCTGCATTCCTACACAATATTCTGTACGTCTTTTTGGGGTCGTCTGGGAAACTGCGATAAACCAATTGTGAGTGTAGCACACGTGGTGCTCGTTTTTCTTTTCTTGGTGTTTGTTTCACGGTTCCACTACAATGGCTACACCAAGCACCAAACAACTTGCCCAAGAATAAATTATTTTTGCTTTCAGAGCTGTGATGCCATAGAAACAAAGGAGCTCCCTGTGCTCAATTAGAATAATAAAAGTAGGACCCTAACACTCACACTTGAGTCTGTTTCTACATCATCCACAAGGAGTGATAGTACAATCAATCGAATACTTTATTATTTTCCAAGCACAAAATAATTGCCAAGAACCTAAAGAAGTAAGAAGGGCTGTCCACATTCCCAGGAGTCTTGTCGGTGGCCCTGTTTTGCCAGTGGCACATCGGGAGTGCACCAACAGCAAGGGTTAAAAACCGTCTCCAACACACAGAAGAAAAATATGCATAAAAGCAGGTAAAAAAGGCAGTGTCACTGCACAGGAAAGGGCACAGAGTCAACTTTTTCCTCAGCCTTGAATGACGGGTAGAGGCCAGACCGGCCCGTGCGTCGATTGACGCCTTTGCTGAAGCCATCCCAGTGGTTTCCTGCAATGCCCAGTGTGTCACCCACACGGATGTCGATCTCCTGTGAAGAGCGGGCAGTGTGGTTGTATATGGCGATCTGGTTGTGGGGCTTCTGGCCTCCGAAGTAGTAGATGTCATCAAGCGAATGAAAGCGATCTGCAGCATCCACGTGTGACAGCTGCAGGATCTCGTAGGCCAAGCGGCAAACCTGCGCACGAGTCAATTTCAAAATTCAGAGGTGGCGGCATTTATGCGACAAGTCTGCAAGCATATCACGACTGTGTGCGTGTTATCATATACCCACTTACAGTGCCTACCGCAGGGAGTATTTCTACTCTTAAAAACCCATAAGCACCACATCCAATAATCCCACATGAACATATGGGAGTCCCATATCAAAGCCTGTACATTCCCATATATCATATGGGGCATGTCCTAATTGATCCCCATGTGTTCATATGGGCTTCCCATATAAAAACCTGTTCGTTTTTCGATAGAGATCAGACTAAGTTAGACACCACAATACTTGTGCATGAAAATATGGCTGTATTTGCATAGACTCATGAAATGTGTCGCAATTATTAAAATGTGATAGGTGGTATCATCGATTTCCTGGGTTTGAATAGTCATTGAACAACCAACTAGCAGATCCCACACTGGAAAGTGAATCATTCGTCACATGGACAAGCTGTGTAAACCAGGACGTTGAACCGAAACTCTTTTCAGTTCAGTCTGCATTATGATTCAGACATTTCAGCTCAGTTCAGCTCTGGAACAAAAAATGTACTAATTTGATCCAGTTTAAACCAGTTTACTTACTGTTCAATTAAAACCATTTCTTTTATTTTTTACTAACCACTTTCACAATGCAGCAGGGATGATATAATAAAAAAAGTAACATTTATGCTATATTTCTCCATACAAATGATAACACTAATTTGCTACACAAGTCTCATTTTTAACTCCTAATCTAGTTTTTTTATCCCTTGTGCTCGATGCCCTTTTCTCTTAAGTTCAAACATGAATACAGTCGAACCCGGATATATCGAAACTGAAGGGGATCACAAAAAAGTTCAATATATATACGTAATTCGCTATATCAAATAAAAATTTTATAAAAACATTTTCAAGGTAATTTACTGCTGTACATTATACACAATAATTCGCCATATGTGGGTTCGATATACCCGGGTTCAACTGTATTAACTGCCTGTCAAAGACACGCCAATTCTGCATTTTCAGCTTGATTATAAGTTAAACCTCGATATAACGAAGCCAGTAAAATCGGCAATCTGCTTCATTATATAAAATTTTGTTATTATATAAATTTCGTTGAACGTGGATATATCGAATCTAAAGGGTATCACAAAAAAGTTCGATATATAGGTAATTCAATATATAAAATAATAGGCCCCGAGACAAACGGCGGCTTACCGATTGATGTGCCCGACAGCCGCTATGTTACTACAGGCAGTTACTACAGGCAACTTGGAAAAATAAAAAAAGAAAGAAAAAGGTGAGCGCAATTTATTTACGTGCAAAAAAATTTCTCGACAACTTCATTTCAAAGTCCAAGTTGATTATGTTTTTCACACTTGCAGCAGCCATCACTTGCAGAAAATGAACACACGAATAGGCACTCAACTCCCACGACGATGCCAAGAAAATCGTAAAGAAGTTCAAGCTAGCACGCGGGCTAGCCAAACAGCTCCACGGGGCTGGACTGACTACACACACGACCCACATGGCTCAACTGACTGCACATTCTCTTCTCCACCTCCAGGTGCCAGAAGGCCTCAAAGTGGACACAGAAGTGCACTTTGAGGTCTTCGGCATGGCGCTGCATTCGATATATCGTATGTGCTGGTGAATGGGCATTATATATATGTGTGTGCCAGCCCTATACATTTGCATGGGATTTTCAAGGGGCTGTTCGATATACACAATAATTCATTATATGTGGGTTCGATATATCCGGGCTCAACTGCACTGAAACTCTACCTTTTATGCAAATAAGTAACAGTCCGCAAAATTTTCAGAATTATCGGGCAATAGGAAAAATCAAATTTCAATAATAAAAATACATTTTGCTGAATTTTGAGAGTCGGCGATGAAAGATACGGTTTCATGCTGTTTCGACAACATCTTCACATTGGCGGTACGATGCGTAGCCAGCTACTCTTTCACGTGCACTCTGCCCACGCGGCTTATAGCTTTCTGCAGCGGGACCCCGTTATGAAAAGCACCGGCAGCGGGAAGCCAATGCGATTGTCTGCCTCTCGCTTCAACGCATCTCCAAAACTCGCAATTACACAACCTCCAGTACTAAACGAGCGGGAAGACAGCGCACGTGATGCCACACCATCTCGGCACGCTCACTATTTGTACATGCGGCAGATTACCTCTAACACAGGGCACGTGGGCTGCGTATTGACAGTCGTGCGCTAGAAAACGAGACGAGCCACAAACCTGAACCCCCTACACCTCGCGCTTGTTCTCGTTACCGTGAGCAAGCAGTAACGCGTCGTGGCCGTCTGCCCGACGCATCTCCTCCAGGTCCAGCTGGATGGTGCTGCAGTGCAGTGGTTTGAACGTGAACCTTCCCCCCATTTGACCTTACTCGTGCGGGTAAACAGCGTTCATCAAACCACCATCCTTCTTGGCTCACCCTCGCACGATTTCACTCGCACCCAAAACGTAGAGCGCAGGGCACGATAGAATCTTATCACCCTTGGACTTTACACGGATCACGACACTGCTCCGTTTCGGCGGTCGCTCTTGGTCGCGTGGAGCGCTATTTGGGAGGTGTGTTTGACAACACACACTGGACTAGCAACTGCAAAGGACTAGCACAGGTGTGGGAAACTAAGAATAAACATTCAATTACTAGTCCAGCGTGTGTCGTCGTCCCTTTCGGTCCGTGTCAGTACGTCATCCTGGAAACCATTTGTGCTATAGTATGCGTTATTCCATTTCCATATCAAGCTGCTTTTGTAACAGTGGTTTAATTCAAGCTCCACAATTTGCGTTTTGGTCCACATAGTGCTTAAAGGGACACTAAAGCAAAACGCTAAATCTGTTTAGACGGATAAAGCGTTCTTTGAAAACTCTGTTGTCGTGTTAACTTCTAAATAATACGTAGATTGTTAGAAGAGAAAATGAAGGTCAACGTTTCAGTTCTTGAATTTTGTGTCAAATCCCCTACACCGGTACGTCCCGAATTTCGAAGTATTTTTTCGTATTGAGGCCACATTGGCTGAGCAAAAGTTCCCGAAACTCGCGATGTTCAATCTTTGGCTCATTTAGAACACAATGTAGTCAATCTTTACCCCTAAATAGTTAACTAGGCCTTAGAAGACTCTGCCAAAATCCATGATGTCACAGCGAGCTGGTGCAGGAACTTCAAGGAGGCATTGCCCCTCGTCTTTGTTAATGCACTTTTTCTGGCTTACCAAGCATTGTGTTGTGGTAAGAGTGGTGTTTTTGATATTGCAGAAGGGTAATTTACTCATACAAAACAAATAATTTTTCTCTTTAGTGTCCCTTTAAGACCAGCTATGGAATGAGTGCTTTGTGGCCAAAATAAGCAGGTATTCGGATTAGATTTTTCTCATACCGTCATGTACTGTTCAACTAGCAGTAACTGCTTTAATACAGTGCAGGTTTGTGGCAAGCAAGCACGCCGATATTGCGAGAAGTATGAGTTGCACTGCCTGCAGCGACAAAAGTGGCCAGCTACCTGAGAGGAGAAGGTGCAGACCAGGTAGTCGCAGCGGGAAAGCATGTGGATGTCAAGCAGGACACCCCGTAAGGACTCCGAGCTGTAACGTTGTCCCAAGGAAGCCGTGTTGGCAATGCGGCTATCCCCATAGAAGTGGTAGTCTGGGTACCTGTAATGTCACAAGCATTGTCACTTGTCACAACACTACAGCTGTAACAGGTCAGTTCGAAGCAGTGTCTATCTGCATCTGCTCTCAACATTGAACGAAACTTGTACTAGTGCTTGTCCAGTCCCATGCGGCCTTGTTGCTCCTTTCTGTCAAATGTCTCCTTTCTGCCAAATGTCAAAACAGGATGCTTAGGAAAACCCTATTTCTGGCGTAAGAACCTGTTCAGTACACCAATTTCACAGTTTAATTAGGACTTGCTGTATAGTCCTAGCAGACATTTGAGGTTTATTTTATAGCATCAAATGCTCAATAATATAAAGGTATTCTGCCACGCACCAGGTTAATATGGACACACTAAAAGCATGGTTACTCCATAGAGCAGCATTTGTGAGAAACAAGAACAGCACTAGAATCTAAATGAAATAAAATGGCAGATTAAGCATCACTACAACACTGCTCAAAAACCTTTGTGCAGAAACCATCGAGGATGATTGTCAAAGCTAAGCTACGCTTATACTGTTTTGTACCATACTCCAATTGGTGCTGTGTTCGTTTCTCGTCTAATTAAATTGTCACCGCTTGCTGCACCTCTAAGTCAAGCAGAGGCACGATGGCAAGTACACACGTACTACAGTACAGTTCGAGCCTCTGTGGTTGACGATGAAGGACAGACACTGCCCTGAACCGGGTAGGTGACAGTAACTTGAAGTACACTGTGGCCGTGCAGTCAACACATGCCCTTGCACTCACTTGCTGCGTGCCTCCGCCAGCAGCTTGGGGTCATCAGTGGCCAGGTAGACGCGGCGGCGGGGCATGCTTCCTCCTTTGAGAGAGAGCCGCTCGAAGTAGTCGGCCACGTATTCCATGTACTCCTCGATGCCGTGAAAGTCAGCTTCGGTGCCCACCTTGTCGGTGCGGCGCACGTGCACACCCACCACAGGTCCCTGGAAGCGCATCTCGCGTGCCGCTTGGTCGAAGAAACGCTGCAGGCTGGGCTGCGGTCCTCAGCAGGTAGCCCAACACCTGCGACACCCACCACAGCGCGGGTTGCCCGTGCAGCCGCGTGAGTCTCGCTGCAAGTTCCTCAGGCACAGCCAGGGGAAGGAAAGCAGGCCGCGGCTGCACATTGTCGATGATGGGCAGCTCAACGACGGGTGCGCTGGCTATATCGGCCGACCAGGGAACGCCTGGCGCGGCCTCCGTGCAGCTATTGCTGACCTGGCAGGAAGACACTCTCCCAGCCAGCAGCCGAGTAGCGCCAGCCCTTGGAGTGGAGCACTAGCGTGCGACGCGTGGCATATGCCGTGATGAGGCAGTAGGTGGCGTGGTGCACCTGGCAGCCATAACCGCAGCCCTTGTTCAGGCTGCACACCAGCTTGGGCGCCCGGCCACAGTCAGCCGGGTGCTGCAGCTGCGACAGGCGGGAGCGCAGCAAGTCCGTCAGGGCGCGCGACTCAGCCTGCCGCCACGCGTCGTGGCCGTCTGCCCGACGCATCTCCTCCAGGTCCAGCTGGATGGTGCTGCAGTGCAGTGGTTTGAACGTGAACCAACCTCGAGCACACTGTCAAAGAACTGCGCAACCCGTCGACATGATGCCTTTCGTCACATCTAACGCCACTGGGTGACCAACGTGCACTGAAGGTGACATCTGCAAAAGTGATCAGTCAAGAATACGGACACAGGCCAAAAGCTTTCGATGCACAGGGACTGCAAGAACTATACGTAAGGACTTGAAGATAAGTTGTTACATCAATATGCTTTTTGTTTGAAATCATCTTTCTATAAGTGCATATAAGTGCAGAGATATAACCCTGTTCATATCTTAGTGTGAATACTCATCTTTGTTTTTTTGTTTATTAAGGCTGTCTATCTGGTACCCGAATTTCATACCAATTTGTTTAAAATCATATTCGCCCTCCTGCTTGAGTCAATCTGGCCTGCATGATTGTGAAATGAGTAAATAAAGAACAACCATGGTTATGCTGGCAAATGCTGTAAGTACAAGACCTAAATGCAGAGGCACAAAGTTTGCTTTGCTAGTTCTGTGGAGAAACGATTAAATTTCAAAAGCAGAAGCTGCGCTTACCTCAATCAGAAGGTGATCAATGTGGAACTTACCGGCGGTGCATGGCCAGATCATCGATAATGCGCTGCAGGGTGGCCTTGTCTTCCTGTTTTAGGCTGGGCAGCAACTTCTTGAGCTGTGCACGTGCATAGAACCAGAGCTCCTGGACACCATTGGCCACCTTACGCCGGCGCACCTCATACTCTAAGCTGGGCTCGCCGCACCCTGCATGTTGACCTGCGGGGTTTATCATGCCCCAAATGATTTGCGTGGTCCCTACTATCAAGCAACCTGTCATGATCATGTTGCTGGATTGTTTCTGCGTGATTACACCGTGCAGTGGGAACTACAGATCGAGCAGGTATGACCTAGTCCTAGAAGGCAATGGCATAGTGGACAGCTTCGTGGGAAACGAGGGGGCCAAATGCCTAACGGCTGTGGCATACACACACCACAGCCGGCTCTTGCATTGTGCCCGCAGACTATGCATGAGCGGCAGTTCAAGCAACCCTCGGCATCCAGTTGACCACGTCGCCAGGAGGAGCCCACCGAGGCCCATCAGCAACCAAGGGCCCACATACTAGCATCAAGCCAACATGCTCAGCTTACACACACTTAGGTTGTACGTGGATCAGTGCCCGCACCCGGCAGCTGTTAGTACTTGTGAGAAACGGTGCCTGCCTCAATTGTGGTGCTTGCAATGGTGTAGGGCGCCTCATGCTCCGTGGCCTGGCGCAGGTGCCTGCACACCGCAAGTTCCGGAGTACCTACGGGAACCAGGGCCTTGCCACAGGCTTTGAGACCACGCTGCTGTTTTCCGATGGCATTGTGCAGTCTCACAAAATAACTCATGGCAGCCAGGCTATACCTTGCCTGAAGAAGATGGGAAGGGCTTTGTGCGTAACAGTGGTAAGAGGCTGAGCAACACACTTCTGTGTGCCTGCGTGGATGTGTGTACATCATGGTAAGGGGAGGGTTGTCCACCAGATTGTTTTATCTAAATCATTTGTTCTTGCTGTAGTTTACGGTATGAAGTTATGTTTCTTAGTTATTATTTACGTCCTCCTCTTCCTCTAGTCATTCGCTCTTTTTCCCAACTGCAGGGCAGGTCAGATGTCCACTAGAAGGCAAGACGGTTATTACGCCCACGGCCTTTCCTTTCTTTTTTTTTCTTTCCTTCGATTGCAATAAATTACAACTACCAGCAAACAGTGCACCTTTGTGTTATTCACCTATAGACATTTTGCATAATGCCAACCATTTTTTACATTTTTCTTCAGTGTGTCAAAGCCACCACTGCCTGGCATCTCATCCTTATCTTAAGAAATGATTGCTGTCAGCTATACGAATTTCGATGAGTGATACAGCTCATTACGGCAGTGCTGTAGTACATGATTGTGAAAAGCAGATATACTAGTCACATGTGTGCTGTACGCATTCCTTTATTATACTGGGTGACTGGTGAATAAAAACTGCTACACTTAACTGTTACAATTAATGAACGTATGCTCGTCATGGCCCCACAGCTGCCAATTTCACATGTGAAATCAGTGTACTGAACACTGTATTGAACGTTGTGCGCTTATCACATACCTTATGGCTGGATCTGTCCGTGTAAACACAATGTTTGCATAGTGGCATGCAGCAGTAGATCGGCACATCAAATCTCAGAGAAGGAAGGCTGGAAAAACAGCACAAAGCATACAAGTACGCAATGGAGCAGGCGAACGGCTACTAGAATGTCCCCATGTCAATCCCTCATGATGGTGGCTGAAAAACAGCATCGCTTGAATGCAGCACAAGGTTACGGGCTATCTGCAAATTTCTTATCACTCCACAATACTTGTGGAGTTTGTGCAGAGTAACTCGGCTCGTTTTATCCTCTAACTGCCATTGTACTGCGAGCACAACAGCCATGAAAGCCAGCCTTTCCCTCCCATCTATAGCAGCTCATTGAAACTTTTGCCACCTGAATTCATTTTATAAAATATACCACCATACTTTTCTTCACAACAAATTTATTCTTCCACCACAGAACATGTTGCATCGCAGTAATTATCGTCGTAAGCTAGGCATACTGTTCCGTAAAACAAAAACATTTGCTGGTTCTTTTCTACGACACGCAACAATTGAATGGAACCACCTTCCCGCCGACGTGGCCATCTATTGGTGATAATGAACTTTCTCGCGATGCACTAGCCAACATTGTATGCTAACATGTTTACTTGACTTTTTCATTGTTATTATTCACTACGTATTCTTTTTTTTTTTTTGCTATTGCTAGTATTTTTTACCCTCTCCCCTGTAATGCCTTTGGCCTTGAGGGTGAAATAAATAAATAAATGAATAAATAAACAGTAAGCTCTTCATTCCTTCCCTACAACAGCAGGCATACATGCCCAAGGGCGTAGGATAACGTCTCGGCTGCGACAGCCACATTTTCGATGGGGGCGAAATAAAAATACGCCTGTGTAACGTGTATAGGGTACAATTTAAAGAACCCCACTATGGCAAGCCTCATAATCATGTCGTGGCTTTGCAATGCAAAACCCCAGAATTTAAATTTAAAATTTTTAGCAGGCATGCATTGCTGCAACTTTTCTAATCCTGTCTGACAGGTGGTACTCCCACAATACAAGTCTTCTTCTTGCACATAGTACAGCAAAGAGAAGGGACACAGCATGAAAGTAATGTGATATCATCTTTAAATTTTCACTGTCAAAAATTATTAGTGCTCTGCTATACTCAAGTGGGCAATGTTCCTCCCCAGCATGAATCAGCCATACCTGCTGCTTGCTGGTGAACTGGCTCCTTTAAGGACTCCTTCCTGCTCGGCTCTCTGCAAAAAAGCAGCAGGTATGCCAGCCCTTAGGACATGCGCATGCGAGCTCTACACAAAAAGACACTGAAACCATTTTGACAAAAGGTTACAGCAGCGCTCATAAAGGTCAGTGGGCATAAGCAGCTTCATAGACGCCATCAGCTTCACGCATGATCAAGAAAAAGTAAACATGGAAGTTGCAGAGCGGGAAACTCTCAGGATCGGCGGCGGACACCTAAATTATCTATCTGTCCGCCACCGATGGTGTGCAGCGAGTATCAACTTCATCACCACTGCTAATGATATCGCTAATGATAAACAAGAAAAATTTCGAGCTCGATCCTTCCGCCAAAATGGCAGTCGCAAACGCATTGTTTGCGTAGCAATTCATGACTTGACATTTACAAGTCAGTGAGTTTGGCGATAGTACTAAAGGACAGCCTCGCATGTAGAAGCTAATATGTGCGTGTGAATTCACGCGCAGTGTGAAGGATAAAAAAAGCTATTCCAACGCAGTTGTCTATCAGCGCTCTGACGAAACTACAGTTGCAGTGCGGCAGACGACGCGTCATTACGTAATCCTCGCAGCGCGCACATGAGTTAACAGGTGTGCGTGCTACAAGGGTTGCGATGCACGAAAAACGGCTTTAGTGCACGAACCGCCTGGTTTCGGGACTTTCGCGCGCCTACTCGACTGCATAATGGCAAAGCTCACTTGATGGCGTTGAGCAGGGAGCGCAGCTCTTCGTTCTGCTGCTTGAGCGACTCGAGCTCGCCCACGGCCCGGGTGAGCCGTGCCAGCACTTGCTCGTCCGGCTCACCGCTGTGGAACAGGGGTCCGCTGATCATCAGCACGACCAGCAGCCACATGACCAGCACGCAGCCGATCAGCTTGCCCAACCCCATAGCCCTGCACGGAGGAGACGACACGCTGGCAAAGAGAGATTATTTCCAAGCGAACGCTTTCCACTCACATGATGGTTTCCCGTGTGTGGCGGCTTCTTGGGTATCGCTTTTAAAACGTTGCTGGCCAGCCGCGTTCGACGCATCTTAACACGTCGGCCTCCGAAGAAGATGCGGCCGTAATGGCCATGCTGCGTGCGACGGCGGCATGCTTCCCGGTTAACGCACGCAAATGTGCCGCAGCAAAGATTAACTGCCGCCGTGGCTCTTGCCAGCTGTTTCGTGGGTTTCGTTGGTTTCGTCGCGAGCACCTCCAGTCGCTCAGAAGTACGAATCCAGGGCAATCCAGTCCGTCGCATGAAGTCGAGCGCCTCGACGTGGCGCCACTGTGCCTTTATCTATTTATCTGCGCACATGGCCTCCGAGATAAAATGCTACATCTTGGAGGCCATGCTGAGTAGCGATGGAGATGTGTGATGTCGTAAGCGAAAGCAGCCGCTTGTGGGTCAAATATGTCTTGCCGAGTTTTTTGTACCACCTTTATGCAGCGCAAAGAATGACTTCAAGGTGCCTTTCTGGTCTCACATTCAGTCTGCCGCAGTGTGATTAATCGTGTTGCCTCGTAAACTATTCTCCTAGAGAAAAATGAATTCGTGTCGTCTTCTCACGTCATTTTTCCTCACGTTGTACAGAACCTAGAAACTTAGCAGACTAGCGCACGAGCCGGTGGCAGGAGGAAGAAGTTTAAACCGAGACAAGCGTTCTCGAGGATTCGCACTCATGTGACTACCACCCTTCGGACAACCGGCAAGCTAATTTAACGACTTCGTTATGTCTTAAATAAAGTTGTTCTCTCTCTCTCTCTTCAGTTGTGAATGCAAGAAGCGAGGATACTTTTACTATCATCATCACTACTTGCCAACATTGGCTCTTTTTCACGCGCTTTCCATTTCGACTATCCAATTCAATCCAAAGCATTAAAACCTCGCAAGGGAACGCAGGCGAAGCCGAAGGCACGATCGTAAGCGAAGCACGCCGAAGGACAGCCGGCGAGCAAGCATGGCTGGTGTAGTGCGTTCTGTACAGAGTGTTACCAAAGTTCTAACCGCTTGCCGACTGCTTTCACGGATTGCCTGCCCACCTCGTGCAGCGTCGTATTACCTCTGCAAAGATCAGCTTGCGATCACGACCTATGTCCCCGAACGGTAAGTGATGGTCGGCGCAATTCTCCACGTGTTATAACTTTCGGCTGAACATTATTAGTGAGTTTATAACCAAAAACACTGCATTTGTCTGTACTCTTTTTTTTTTTCTCGTTCTTTTGTTTGCACGGTCAGGACTTCCCCATTGGCTGTGCGTATACACTGTATCCTAACTTGGTACTCCTATCAGCGCATTCAAAACGACCGTCAGAGGAGAGGAGGGATTCCGAACAGAAAATCAGTTTATCGTCATCATGACTTGCCTGAACTAGTAACACCGCACATGATGCACTGGTTCCCTCGTAACTGCCTGCGCAAGCGTTCTAAAACTAGCAGTACGCTTAAAGAACCGATGGCTAAAACGCATTTTGAACCGGTACTCTCGGAGTGGTTCTTACAGCAAGGAATGACCGTCAGAAGCTGTCCTTTTGACAAAGACATTTGCTTTGGAGGTCAAACAGGTGAGTCTGATTTCGTTGGACATCCATCGGTCAAGTCCTGGCAGAGTCAGTGCCTGTGGTCTGAAAATTTGGCACAGTCGTCGGCTTTCTGAAGACGTGCTTGCCGTCCCGTAACGAGACACAAACTGAAACCCGATTTCAAGAGAACTATTACAACTAGTGCCATTCATGGTGCGTAACGTTTTCGCCCCCATCTATGGACTGCCTGAACAGTGTGAAAATTATAAGCGGTTCACATGGACCAGCTTAATGTCGTATGGGTGAATTTTCAATAGCCTGTTCCAGAGTTTTTCATTGGCCTGTTACAGAATGCATGCTCTCATTCCCGACGTCTGCATTGACCAGCACATGAGTGCAAAAATCGACATTATACAGTTGATACCTTATAATTTACCGCCATTTGCGTGATGTCAGACAGGCCAACGTAATGCCATTCACTGTTTAATGTGTTTTACTCATTTACATGTTTTAATGTTTCATTTACTTGTGACATGCATACTCAGGCTATCATTGCTTGCACCAAGTATTGTTTCTTGTTTCAGCAGCTTACTCAGTAACAAAATTAGCAGCCACATCTCTTTAAGCAGGAACTCTTTGATATATTGCAAGTAATAAAGACAGAAACAAACACTAAAAGTAAAGTCAATATTAACTTGTACAGTTGTAGTTTGCTAGTAGTCATTTTCCACTAGAAGTAAGGGGACATCAAATTTTGGACATATAACAGCAGACCCAACATTAAGCAACTTAAGGCGTCAATCACGAGAATATAAACTGCACACAAATGTTAATACAGTAAATAATTTTGGTCTGAAATGAGAATCTTGTTCTAACAGGTAAAATGAATGAAGTCACATTTGCGAAAGGGGCGCTGCAACCAGTGTTGCCACTGGTCATAAAAAAAGTAGTAGATAAAATATAGTAGTAGAAAAACCTGTAGATTTCTTAAAATACTGCTTGTGCCAAGCATGAACAAAGTTTTTACTGGCAGGGGTCCAGTGCTTATTAGTGTTATTTTTACGACTTCAAAACATTTTGGCGCGGTTTGAAAAACCACACGGCGCACAGTGAATCCTGAACGCCATTAACTATTAAAAGGACGCCTTGTTCCAAATTTCGAAGGTAGCATCTAGTAGCTCAGCTGGATGAAACCTGGTGTCTGAAGTGTTCAGTGTGTTGGGACTATGCTTAAGCCAAAAAAAGCACATGTCTAAGCCCTCAGAGTGCCCTAAATAGTTTTATATTCAATTTTCTTTCGATAATATATGTTTCCAGCAGACGGGGACGATGCCAGTGAATATCCCCAAGCTAAAGCTTCCTCTTAATGAAGTTTACAGCATTGTAACACGATATGGCAATTATGTAAACTGCATTTTTTGAGACACTTAAAGCAGACGAAATTGATGTATTTATTACACACAACTCGGTGATATATGTTCTTGCAAAACCGCTTGTAACAATTGTAACAATTTCATGTAAGCTACGACCTCAAATATACTTGACCACTTTGGTTACTCTAACAGATGCAGTTTAATAATAACTGCAATGTCTGTTTTTGGTACGGAGTTACCTATTTGTTCAGCTTTTAGGGGGGGTTGTCAACTTAGAAATTCTTGGTTGTTTCTTTTTTTTTTTCGTAGAATTTTTAAAATCCTGATTCTACTTCCCAAATTTAGTAGAATACGAAATTGTCTCTCAAATCCAGCAAATTTCATGCATATCAGCGCACTGATTGTGTAACGAAAGCATTTCTGAATTTCGCCTGTATTTGAACAGGGAAATCTGAGTTGGCCCTGAGCTAAAGTTTCCTCTTAAGGCAAGCATGAGCTCACTGCTTCTCAATGCTTATGTACAAGGTATTGTATAAACAGCAGTTGAGCGCTGCGGAGACTGTTCATGATCTATGTGCAGTAGAATAGAGGAGTACTGACGTGATATTTTCGACGTTTCTTTTTCTCGTTGTTGTTGAGTGATGACAGTAGCGCACCCAGAATCTCTGCCAGGGGGGGGGGTTGACAGTTTGCCAATACCATCTAAACAGCACTAATTTCGATTTCTTCACGAGAAATTGTAAAAAAAATGCGCTTTTTGCAAGTGTGCAGACGATTGCGCGTCTTACATCTTAGTTGCAGTACTCAAATGCGTAAGGAAAGAAAAGGGGTTAAACAAAAGGGGGGGTTAAGTTGGCCTCAGGGGGGGGGGGGGTTCCAACCCCCGAATCCCCCCCCGTCGGTGCGCCACTGAGTGATGGTTCTAGACTACTAAATCCGAAAAAAAAAAAAAAAAAAAAAATTGGGTCGGCTGTATCAAGGACGCAGCCACAGGGGAGTACAAGAAACATCTTGTGTGTGCTGCAGAGGGTGTATGGGCACTAAGGTACAGAAGTGACTTGACCAAATACACAAGTTGCATTTATTCATGCATTGGAAAGCTTACATGACTACGTTATGTTACAGCTAGTGGGGGTCTTGCGGTCTAACTTTGCAAAAATCATGCTCTCTTGCAATTCGTTATGGGCTCGTTTGTTTTGCAGAGGGTCTTTGTGCACTTTGGTGCCTGAGACTGCCCTGCACTAAGGTCCCTAGATAAAACAAGTTCAGTTCTTTTATCTTGGGACCTTCTCCGGTACTGCTCGAGCCCACCACGCTCTTGGATGGTTGTGGCTCCCTCCCTATGGAGTCGGATGTGTTTTACTTTGTTCAGAGGCATTGGATTTTCCTCCATTTTGCTACCCAAGTTTTATCGCGCCATTTCTGGACCCTACATGTCGTACACAGAGGTACTACAGCTGAGCAAATGTGAAATTTCGTACACCTGAAGGCCTCGTAACTCCCGATAAGCACCACTTTGAGTTTGATGGAATATACCTACTATGACATTGTGAGGCCTCTCTGAACACTGCTGTCTGAACCAACTAGCCTGCCTCACTGCATTGACTGTTGCACATAAGGATAAATTTAGCTCCGATTTTGTCATGCAAAGCTAAATCTAATCTTGCAGTCTTGCTTGCTCCCTATTCATAGTGGGACCGCCGTGGTCAAAGGTGGTGGGTGCGAATTGGCATCCCTCTGTCTTGCTGTTCGGGTCTCTTCATGCCATTTCTGGACCCTGCATGTTGGACGAGGTGCCCCTTGACCGAGCAAGCATGAAACTTCTGCTAAATGTTGCGCACCTGTAGTAGGCCTTATAAATTCTTCTGAGCACAGGTTTGAGTTTGATGGATTATACCTACTATGAAGCCACAATGAGTTTGATGGATTATGCCTACTATGCAGCCACAATCTCAGTGAGCTCTCTCAAACGCGATTACTCCTGCTCAGATCAGCAAATGCACTGCCAAGCTATGCCTCTCTGAATGCTTAGCAAGTGGCTAAATTTAACTCTGATTGCATTGTGCTTGGCACTATGACGACGCCATCTGTGCACATGACCCATGCGTGATCGAGTAATGACTCCTTTACACAACGATACCAAAGTAAAGCGTGTAGGTAGTGCAGTTGCAAAGATATAAGCGATATATATATAACATCTTTTTGTTACACACGGTTTTAGCAAGCGACCCCCCTCTGACCGATTTCAAGGACATTTCATGTCGAAATGCTGGCAAGCTTCACAGCACTCTAAATAATTTAATGTAATAGATTTTCTTCAGCCAGTTTCTGTTTCGTTTCTACTGTGTCATGACATCGTGACGCAGAAGGTAGTAACGTGGGAGCAGGACACTGCGTGGCTTTGACAATCGCTATGGCTCGCTCAGTTGTCTGCTATGCTGCCGCATCGTCCGTCACTACGCGGAGCAGCATAGGAGGCGACAGAGCAGGCAGAAGCGAGCGTCAAAATGTCACAATGTGCTCCTCCCATGTGACCACATTCTGCGTCAGGACACAATACCTCTTGGGAATAATTGAAACTGGCTAAAGAAAAGCTATTATGTTAAATTGCTTAGGGCACTCTGAGGCTTCTTGATATTTTTTTTTTTTTCTAGGGCTTAGAGGTCTAATTTAATGCAAGAAGAAATGAGTAGTTGGAAATATTGTGTCGGTACTCGGTTAAGGAAGTCTCTGTAAGTCTTTTTCATACAAATTAAGCATCTCGAGCTGTGCTGTCTCCACTGTACTGAAACACCGTAATGTTTCGATCTACAAGTGTCTTGTTCTTTGCTCTGTGCTACAGGAAAGCCACTGTGCTGGCAGCTGCAGCGGAGAGGGAGAACTCCTCCTCGCAGTGGCAGGGCCACCAGCTGGATCGGGCACTGCAGCGCATTGACAACGAGGTGCGTCGCACGGGCCGGGTGACACGCCGGGACTTGGACGATGTGCTGGCGCAGGCCAGCGTCCTCGGTGAGTGGCTTCTCCTTAGGAAGAACAGTATGCTCTACACTTTTGTAGCGTGAAATGGCATTCATTGTTGATAGTGGGCAGGCAGCGTGCGTGCCCGTTAGCTGGGCATTTTTGAGACGTCATTCTTGCAGCTTCCAAGGATGACAGCTGTGCAGCAGGTTCATCATCAGCATCCGTCCTCCGAATGTTCCTCGTGCTGTTGCATGCTGTTTTTTTTTTTTTTTTTTTTTTTGAAAGATTAAAATGTCACTTTTTGTAGCGTTGTTCGGCCCAGATTTTGTTGGGGCAGAGCTTTGCTCTGACCAGTCACGAATGCTAAAAGGAAGGCATTAGCATAGGAAAAGGCATCGCTACAATATTGCGGCCTTGGTATGCACATGAAAAGCAGTTCCTTGACCATACAGACGCGTGAGTACCTTTTTAGCTGAGCAGACCACACCATAGTAGTTTTCTTATGCCTTATGCAGGTGCTCTTTCATGCAACAAAGTGCTGCTACAGAAGCATGCATGCAGAATAAATTTTTCTTTTATGCTCATACAGTGCAATATCCCAAACAATTCACTCTGTGCGGCTTTATTACCCATGATGGCTCACTGGCTAGGGCGTTGTGCTGATGAGCATGAGGTCTTGGGTTCAATTCCTGGCCACATTTAGAAAGGGATGCAATGCAAAATTTCTCTTGCAAAAACTTAGATGGCACCGGAGAACCTACAAAATGGGCATGCACTTTACATTACAAAAAGCAAAGAAACATGTGGCATTGCATAATGACTTCAATTCATTTCGATGTGTGTTCTGGTACATTGGGGGCAAATGTATTATGTTGGGCTGCTGTTGGAATGAGAGAGTAGGCTGGTGAGCAGTGAGCCTACCTATGATAGAATTAGTTGCTTGCAGTATGAGTAGGCAATTTTATGCTTTGAAGCATCACTCTAATTGACACAAATTATGTCATGGAAATCCGCTTCTTTTTTGCAATGACTCAAGGTCACAGCACAAGATAGAAGGGGGCATCATTAAATACCGGCAGGTAAGAAGCAAATTCGTGAGGAAAGGGTTCAAACACTAGCTTATAAAGTGGCTGTCATGCAGTTCGGGGCCACCTACGATAAAGTATTGGGGGGGGGTGTAGTATTGCAGCCTGAGAAACCATCTAATCAGTTAAATAGAATCTGTTTTCTCAGTTTCACTCTCTTGTATTTCTTTTCTGCCACGCGGTGATTTTTAAAGTGCCTTCGAAGTCGTGGCATAGGCGGGGTGATGAGCGCTCGTAGTTTCCCTAATGGCATCGACATTGCATGTCACTCCTTCGCGGAAACTTCACGTTTCTACAAATTTTTATGCATCTTCGGCAAAGTTTGTTTAACAATGGCAGCAGCACTGACACGGAAGACAACTTAATTTGTCAGATTTCAGAACAGAGTTTTGGCTTTCTTCTCTGAACTGTTACGTTGCTGTCATGCATTGATGTAAAGATATCCTGCGTGTTCCAAAGGTTACATTTCTTACCTACATGGTGTTAACATCCTTCGGTCGGGATCACTTGCTAGCGGCCGCGCAGATAGTCGAGTTTCGTGCCGAATGATGGCCATGAGTAAACCTCGGTACGCACTAGGTAGTCACTAGCGCTAATGTTTCCTTGTATGTATACCTCAAGCAATTCATTACATAGAAAGCTGATATTTGGTGGAATATTGCACAGATTCCTTGTGTTGAGAATGTACATTCTGAGATATTTTTATGTTCTCTCTGTATAGAAGCAACATTGGGATCTTTGTATAACTATGTGTGTGGGTGTGGTGTGTGTGTGTGTGTAATTTGAATTCTTTCTTTTTACTAAGCGTCTTGCCTGGGACTAGTACCATTGGAAAGAGAATGTCTTCCTCTGCAATTTGATACTGTACACTTCAGTATCGAGCATGCTCTGTGAGAGGAAAAAGTATATATTAACTGGACTACCCTAAAACTGCTGCTTTTCTCGTAAGCAGAAAAAGTCAACAGTGGTTGAACACACCCCGTGTTCTTTGGTCAATTTCTTGTTCGGCCACTGTTAATCGCTGTTGTGTCCCTCTAAGGATAACCGTTCTCGACCACCACGGCACAGGGCGTCTCTCGGGTCCCCAGGGTCTGCTCCTGGTGCGCATGTGCGGGGCCTTCCTGCGCGAGGAGCCTCCGTCCGCACGCCAGGAACTGGCACGGGCAGTCTGGGAGAACCTGCAGTCGCTCGGTTGCCCGCTGGATGCCAGCCACTACAACGCCCTGCTGCAGGTGTACCTGGAGAACGAGTTCCCCTTCTGCCCGTCCACCTTCCTGGGCACCATGGAGGCTGCCTCCGTTCAGCCCAACAGGGTCAGTCAGTCATTTTCCTGGACACTTGGCTCACTCAGTCTGGCCATGGTAAAACCGGTCCCTGGTTGGCCCAAGCCATGGTGGGGGCCCCCACTGCAGGGCATCTTTCATAGACGATGGGTTCCTTTGGGCCGTTGAGCCCTTTCTGCGCTTTTCTGAGCAGGGATAACAGTGGACAGGATGTCAGGAATGGGACAGGTGACAGCACTTAAGTCATGAACCAACCAGCCCATATGCATAGCTGATAAATTGATTTCATTTTATCCCTGTTAGTGGGAGCTTTTACATAGGAGCGCTCACACTCAAGTACGTACTGGAGCTAGAGAAAGCTCAAAGGAATACTGAGTATGATGAACTGACTCGTTTGCTAAAAATAATTAGTCAAGTACAGTCGAGCCTCAATATACCGAACGTAGAAAGAATTATCAGATATAAGTAAATATAAAATTTGGTTGCTCATGCATTATTTCAGTGGGGGTATGCTCTTGCCATAACGAAGTTAAGAATGTGGGATGGGACATGGTATCAGTTATAGCAAAACAAATTTTTCTTTTGCACATTGCTTAACCTACGTAGTATGGCAGGAAAAAATGTCAAACAGTCGTGGACCAGTTTTTGAGACACCTTGCAGTTTGAATCTGCGTGATTATTTGGACCTCCTGGCAGGACCGCCACCTACCCTAAAACCAATGTTAACGACAACCGAAATCTCGGACACTACACGGCATGCCACTTAATTGTTCACACAGGATCCTGCAAGCACCATACTGCAAACATGGCAGCCGTGAACAGAGTTGCCTCCATGTCGATTCAGCACTAAACCGCAAGATTGCAGTGGTTAGCCCTAGCAGGTTAAGTGTAAATGCATATTTGCAGAAATGCAGTTCTGCTGCCTCAGGGTACATATGTCATTTGTTGAGAGTGCTATGAAATTCGGATGATCGCACCTTCTATGTGTCTTCCGTGAAAATTTTATAAAGGTTCTGCTTCTTATCTCGAAGGAGGGTGTGCTGGGCAAGTTAGTATTCCAGTTATCTATCCGAGTAGTTGCCTGGAGTATTTCGCAGAAGCTTCTTTCAACCATATTTTCTTAGCCACATTGTTAACTAGGCAGCTGCTGGCTAGGCTTGAAGTCAGCTGCTTTCTTGTGTGTGTAGGTGACGTTCCAGAGGCTGATACATCGGTACTGTCAGCAGGGAGACATTGGCGGTGCCAGGTAAGGTGCAAGAATTTGGTCACTTTAGTCCTACTTCTGCCTTATTCCGCTGCTTGTTGTATGGCACAGTAAAATCCCATTTATTGAACCCTCATTAATTCAGAAAATTTTTAATTTGGGCGTATTTGGCGATGCACCAGTTAGTACAGATTACCGTCGCAGTGCATCGGGCGCTAGCATCCACCTGAACAAAATGAAGTTGGGGAGTTCAGCATCCACATCACCATAGTTAACAGTGAGAACTGTACGGGAAATATTTTTTCGCATTTACTGCCATGCATGACACTGGTGTGACTGCCGATACTGAGGGTATCGGTCCGCGATCACATCTGTAGTGATCATGGATTTACCTGCATCGATTGGGGTGAGCAGTGGTTTCTTATTAATTAATTGCAAGGCGCATGGGCATTGCCACAAACATGGTGGAAGCCGATGAGTATGACAAACAGTTCTACTAAGGCCCACACATTCGCTTCAACCCCACCAGCTACCCACCTACCAGCTTACTGGTGATAAAATAATTGGGTTGTGTGCACGGTAATAAAGAGCACATTTACTAAGATGAAGACACGTGTCTTGCACCACTGCCAGTGCTTATCGGTCATGAGATGATGAGAGTTGTGGCTTCCACGCCGATTTTGTGACATAGGGGTTTCTTCAGTAAATGAAGGCATGTTCATGTAAGAATTGAGTATTAGTTGTCTTGAAACATTTTCTAATTAGAAATTAAGTTAATTCGGACATTTTTTTCAGTCCCGTGAAATTAACAAGGTTTTTCTTTACTGGATAAGTGCTAGGTACACATTTTTGGCTGGGAGTCTCTTGTTTGTACACTGGCATGGCATGTAAGAGTTGAGCATGCTCTGCACTCTGTGCGCTCCTCTGGCCGTTGAGTTGTGGAACATTCGGGCTGCGGCTTTGTCACCCACTTTTTGTAGGGTAGTTTGCAAATAAAAAGCTGCTGCAGCTTCCCAGGGTCGACTCTGATGAAGGAGTCAAAATGTCTGCAGAACATTGGGTTGAATTTGATAAACCAACCAAACTGGTTTCAGTAGAATGTGTATACCAGTTGTGGCAAGGCTTAGCAGTGCCGGCAGCAGTCTTGTGGCTGCTGAAAGTTGCAAGCATGTTCCTGTCATTGCTAGCAATTATTTGGGAAGGTGTGTTATGCCAGAGTGTGCTTTGGTTATTCAGTGTGACAGAAAACGTTGCTGAGGTTTTTTTCCCCCTATGGAGCACCCGTTGCGAGTGCATCATTTGGGGCAGTTTCAGTGTGCATGGAATATTTGACCTTGCATGTGTTTGCTTGGAAAATATGCTCGGTTTGGTGTGCAGCATAATTCTTGAGCTTCAAACAGGGGTTGATGGCTGGTTGCTGCAGATGCCTTGCTAATCAGTCGCATGGCTTTGTTTCAACATTGCAGCAAGATACTGGAGCACATGAAGAGCCAAGACATGGCAATCAACGAGAAAGTCTTTAACTCGCTGGTTCTGGGTCACTGCCGTGCCGGGTGAGTGTCATGCTCATACCTGCCAACTCTCCTGAATTTTCAGTAATGTTTACAAATTTCGGCTCGTTCTGCGATTTTACGAGTGTTGCATTAAGTTTTATGAAAAATATAAAACCTTTCATGGGGGGAAGATGTTTTATAGCTCATGAAAGGTGGGGCTATGCAAGATCGCAAAAAAAAGTGCAAAAAAGAAATTGTGGTGGTACCTACACCACCCTTTTGTGGCCGTGCAAGATGGCATATAACATATTATAACATATAGCACTTGCTTTGAGCAAGTTTATTCAATAAGTTTCTTAAACAGGCAAAATTGGCAACAGCAACGTCACTAGAAGTCACTGTAATCTAAAAATATTATCTGGCTTGTCATCTGCTGTCTTAAGTTTTCTGCTGCTTGTGTGTTGCGTCTAAGGTAAATAATTGTTGATAAAGTGTGTATCAATCCGACAAATAGCAATACAGTGAAACTTCATTTGAACGAACTTCAAGGGACCTCAGGAAAAAGTTTGACAGTTGAGGGAAAGTTCACTCAACTGAAATAAGTATGTTGCCGCTTGTTACCACGAGCTAAAGGTAACACCAGGTGTTCAAATGATATTTCAGCCTGTTTATTTGTCACTCTGCTCATTTGCAAGTGAAAAGTGCGCCAAGCTGCGTACTTTCCGATGCGGCCGCGATTGCTTGGTGCTGGCTGTTAATCGTAGACAATGACGCCGCCGGGATCCCAAATGCCTTCGCAACGTCAGTTTGGCGCTGCCCAGAGTCCAGCATACACAAAACATCCTATTTTTCGTCTAGAGACAGGCGCTTTCGTTTGGCGCTCATAATTAACCAGCACGCGACTGTCATTTCTTTGTGGTTGTAGGGATAAAGCTGTAGCTGTGGTTTTGGCTGGCTACAAGCTTATCTAGGTAGCCAATCCAAGGAATCTCGGCCTATCCAGCTCAAAGCTAAAATAGGGCGCATTATTCGTATCGCGATGTGCTACAAAGGTGTGGGTTGTACTTGAAGTGATCAATATGACATGGGAGACATAGTATGATGCCACAGAATATGTTTGTAGAACTGAAATGCACAGTGCTCTGAATTTCGTTAAACTGAATGGCATTTGCATTAGGTACAATGGAGCTTCGGTGGGGGTTTTTGAATAGTTCGTTTAAATGACTTTCGTTAAAAGTGGTATTTTACTGTAGTGGGCAATACAAATGGGCACAGCTGCAGGGACCATCCACTGTAGTAGTCGCCACATGCAATGTCAAGCACAATGCAAACACCAACGATGAAGTTCTGGCCAAGAATCGTATCTACAAGTCACGCCAGGCAAATGTAAAAATCTCTGAAGCTTTATGTCTCCATTACATGTGCGGCAAAGCCAAACTGCCTTTGTGCTTTCCACAGTAACACTTGAAGCCATTCATGAATGAACTTTTGTCTCCCTGAATTGGATCTTAATTTCCCTACAAGCAGTTGCAATGTGTATCGCCACTTATGTGCTTAACCCTGAGGGTATCGGTGCTGCTACTATTACACTTACACAAAGGCACTTAACCTTGGTTCCGCCAGCTGCAGTAGTTGCTATAGTTTTATTGACATAGTTATTATCACTTGGCTGTACATCGTGGCTTTGATGTACATCATGGCAGTATCTGTCGGCACTTGTGTCTGCTGTGTCTACTTTTTTCTTGATTCACTTTCTGTGCTGCCATTGCACCAGCTGTGAAATAGTGAGAGTGCCTGTCTGCATGACCAGGCAGTGAAAAAGCATGGACTTGCGTCATTGTGACTAAGAAGGTGCTGCAGTCTTCAATATCCGTTTAAATTGTAAAGTTTACCCCCAGTATCCACCATGAGTTTCCCTAGTTATTGATAAATTCAAGCAAGACTGTGAGAGCCGTTTTAGAGTCCCTCTGCTAGTCTCTTATACTGTGAAAAACTATAATTTTCCGTTCTGCAACTTGCTCTGGCCTGTTTTGGCACGCATTGCTGACCTTGTGTTCTTCTTGCAGAGACACTGAGAGTGCCTGGAATGTCCTAGAAGTGATGAGGTACGTTTATTGCTGCTTTTGTTGTTGCATACTGCCACCTGCCAACACTGCCAAATTTTTCAAAATGTTTATGAGTTCAGGCTCCTCTGCAATTTTACGAATGCTGTACCAAGTTTTACGAAAAATTAATTATGTTTGCCAAGTAAGTTTTGAAAGATTGGGTGGCACAAGATTACAAAAGATTGTTACATGTGTCTGTTCTGTCGTCCGTGTCTAATGCCATGGAAGAACATCAATGAATTTCCCATCACCAAATTACATATGCACCACCACTTGAATGCCAATTGCATTAACATATATAATCATCCCCGAAGGGATGCATTCTGCCTGATTTTTGGGGGGCAGTGATGAATTAAGCAAGTGGATTGCAGGAATGCACAGCTGGAGCCAACTGCAGACACATTCCACGCGCTGCTGGTTGGCTGCGCCGAGCGAGGCGACCAGGCGGGCCTGGAGCGAGCACTGCGTGAGGCCGACCGGGTCGACACCTTCCTACCCGATGAACTGCTGCTGGACGTGGTGCGCGTGCTGGCCTGCAAAGGCCACCACAGCATGATTGATATGGTACGCTGCCGCCACCTTCCATTGTTAGCTTCCTTGTAGTCTGAATGCGGTAGAAGTTGTCTAATGCGGGAGTTAAGGTAGACAACTGGTCGAGTTGGTTTCAAGGCATAATTGTAATTTGCACAAAAAACACGGGACAGCGAAGAAAGGGTGGACTGCGTAAGACAATACCTTCCATCATGTTCTTTTATTCACATTTCATTTCAGTCGCAGTCTCTTTTCATTGTCCCATGTTTTATGTGCCAATTACAATTACAAAAGCAGGGTTTCAAGCACTGGGTTCTGTAAATGACTAAAACAAATCTGACAAGCCTTCCTCCACTTGTTTCCATAATTTCTTGATGTTGTGAAACAATTTTACATCGCATTTTGGATTTCAAGAAGTCATCATGCACAACATCCACACTTCTGTAGGTTTTTGGTGAGATAAACCCACGCGGTAGTGGCATACAAGTCATCAAGGTGGTGAAGATCAGATTAGGGTTCTTCCACAAATAAGGTTCATTTCCTCTCTCATCACTATGCGATATTTTAGCCCAGGGCATCTGCGGGGCTCAGCGCTTTTCATTTGTGCTTGCGAAGGACGGTGTGTAGCATGACAGGAGGAATTGACTCGGAAATCCTGCAAGCCAAGAGCCGGAATTTAGTGACGTCTGCCTGGTTGACTCCTGTTGCCTCGTTTTGAACAGCTTATTGTAAAGGACACAGTGGTGCATGTTGCATTTGGTCTCGGCCAGCGGTCATACATTTCTATGGGCCCAAACCTCCGTTATTTCGATCTCAAGATTGGCCTTCACCAGATAATTATAAATTTACTGGTCAGCTTTGCCGCAATACAGCCGTGTTAAGCGGTGAAGCATGAGCAATTTGCTGCAGTGAAGCATATCAAGAATGGAAAGGGGTCACTGTCATGGGACATGGTACATTTTCCTTAATTTACAGGCGCACATGCGGTGTACCCAGTCACAGCATGAGCACATAGAAACCTAATAAGCATACTGGCAGCCATGCAGAGCTGTTCTGATGTTGCTGTGGCGATTTAAGCCCTCGTTTCACCCAGCACACGTGTCTCTTATATGAGACCGTTAACGGGGCCTAGTACACATTCCTTAATTATACGCGTGCCTGCATGCCTTGCACCGAGTAGCGGAGAAAAACCATCTGTGTTTTTGGAGAGCTAGCGGTAACGAAGGCTTAATAAAAGAAACTCAAAAGTCGAGGGTATGTCAACTGTAGTCCTAAGTTATAGTTCAATATTATTACATAAATTTTCAAAAAATAATTGTTTAATCTGGGTGGTTACTGTGGCTTCAAAAGCAAAAAAAAAATACTTTTGTTCAAGTCAGTCTAGAGCATTCATTCTTGCAGAGCTTCAACCTTTGATCATTACACATCGTTTTGGTATGTCAGTCTCCTACATAACAACCAGCATTTCATGAAGACTTCACCTCCAAACTAGCCCATGCACACAAAAAATAATTCTTTTTATTTTTTATATAGAAAACTACTCATTGCATAGGAAAATTGATTGAATATTCGAAATGGCCATGTCAAAATACATGAATGATGAAAGTTTGATCAATATGTGTGCATAAATAAGAAATAATGTGCTTAAGTGGAGTGTCACACCTCGGTAGAAAGAGTCCCCACGGCACTCTGGGAGGCCAGTAAGCATCCCTGTGCCAATGCATCATTGATGCCATGCGAGTGTTAGCAACCACCGTGGGCATTATGCAGCTGCTGGAAAGGACCCGGCGCCTGGCAGGCTACACCCAGGACTGCATCAACGTGTGCCTGCAGCTGCTGGCGCAAGGCCAGGATGAGGTGGCTTATCGCTTGCTCCTCACCATGGAATCGCCGCGCAACGAGTACCATGGAAACTTTTTCGTCAGCCAGATGGTGCGGCGAGGTCTGGTGAGTGACTTGCATACCTTTTTCTATTGTCCTCTGATAGCGCGAGAAAGTGGGGCTGTGGCAGCAGCGAAATTACCTAATGGTGACATTTATTCGCTGCATGGCCATGGGAAAAATCGATGAACACTTTACCTCCACGCCAGAAACCCCACCTCTCTGCCTTCAGATTCCCAATCAGGAGGTGCTGAGGAAGACGCTGCAATGACTGGCCAGCTGTGTACTTGTCTCTGTGAATCATGCAAATATTCTGTTGAATGCATTTCCCGTCTGGCTTCTTTGCGCTACATTTCGGTGAAGGTGCAGTGTTACAGCTTGTCCGCTGATGGAGCTCCGAAGTAGTCATGACCCGACCACCCGAAGAAAAGGGGAAACATATTACTTGTGCGAAGGGCCGCATTTCTTCTTTTTCTCAATTTTGATGAGATGTAGCCCTTACACAAAGGCCAACTCTTTCGGTCAAAATTTTCTGCCCATGCATGATCCTCCAAAAGATTCACCAAAAGAGTGAATGCTATTGTTTCACAATTAACTTATCTTTGGTAGCTCCTCTTTCTGTATGAATCATCGATATACTTTTTATTATTATTTTTTTTTTTTGCCAGCGCCGAAGTTGTGGCCGGCAGCATACTTGCTTGATGTACTCCACAACCTTTAGCTTGAATGCAGCACCGTACGCTGTTGGATGGTTTCTTCTAGCAACATGGTGCAAAAATACGGCTGGCCAGACTAGCTCCAATCAGAGCACGCACTTTTATCTCTCTCTTTTTCCATATTTTGGGCTGAGACGCTCTGAATGTGACTCTTGCTCGAGTATAAAGTCAGCGACCCATTCCTCAGACATGCTCGATAATTCAGAGGCCTTTGCGGCACCGCCACATACCCAATAGAGCCAATTTATAAGAACGTTTGAAATTTCGGATGTAAATAACCTTCACTGTCCGATTTTCCTGACTTCCAGAAATTCGCAGGTGCAAAACAGCGTTATCGAAGCCATCACCACCGCCATTTTTATTATCTCGCCGCCTCGAACTGGTGTTCCCGTACGCAGATTCACTGGCAGCTGTAGCCACCACCGCGGCAAAGCTAGGCCTAGCTACTTCGACGTTCGCTACCAAGTTTCTTGCTGTTTGGTGCCGTGCTTTTCTTTGAAACAATTCGCCGCTGTTAGGAATGGCACCAACTCCGCCTTTGTAATCCTCGCCAGTGGCTTCGAAGCTCAGAAAGCACAGCGCGTTGCACAATGCCGGTTCCCGAAAATCAGCTTCGCCTCGGTACAGCATTGTTACGCGGTGAAGCATACGCAAAGTATTGCGGTGATGCACACAAAGAGTGGGAAGGGGCAATTGGCACGGGACAAGGTATGTATTCCTTAATTATACACGCATGCACCCGCCGTCTCCTATCGCACTACAAGCACCGATACGCCTAATAAGTGCACTGTCAGGCCTTTAGAGCTATTCTGGATGTGCCTGGGGCAATTTGAGCCCTTGGAAGCAGTAAAAGGCATGCATTCATTTTTTTCAGGCGTTTTCGTGGCCCCTAGGGAGTCTGAAGTATCGGACGTTGACTGTACTATTTACACTATTCAGAGACAAGTACACTGCAGACCAATGACCAGCATCGTCTTCCTCACCACCAAGCATGTGCTCTTTTTCTCTTTCATCAAAGTTGCGTGGAGCATTGTGAAAACGTAAAAACATGTTAGGACTTATTTTACTCCACAAACTTTTGAAATCGAGTGCTGTGTGAAGGCCAACTATGTGCCTTGGTGCAGCCCCTGGAACGCATCCTGCACTACTGCAAGGACCTGCAGAGTCGGGGCCTCAACAATCGTGCCCTGGTGCGCAGTGCTGAAGTGGCCCTTGGCAGCCGTTCTGGTGGGTGCTCTCGACTCTACTGCTCACATTTATAGTGCTTGCTCGATTCTAACGGACACTTCTTTTTCTGGAAAAATATACTAAAAAAATGCTAAGCGCGTTAGGATAGGCGATGTCCGAAACACGGCAGCCATGGTGTAATTCTGCTTCCTGCCGTCGTTTCTGGTGCACGCAGTCAGCAAAAGCATAAGCTCGGAGATTAGTTTCTCTTACTCAGACAAAGCTGTTGCTGGGGTCTGAATTTGGACACTGCCTATAGAGTGTGAAACCAAAACTTCAATAGCTTGCAAAAGGTATTGTCATTGGCATTCAAGATTTCTGCAATCCAAACCAATTCACATGTTGGCTGCAGCTTTAAAAGCTGTGATGTTGTCCATGCCCATTTTGTAAGTTAGTTAGGCCTCCGTAGTGTGCAAGGTGTTTAATAAATGCAGTATGTATCTCAGGTGTTGAAGATGAGATGCTATGGGCTGTTGATATTATGACGTTGACGCATCCCAACAGCTACAATGAATAACCCCCATCCACTGTTTCTCAGAAGCATTAAATTATAATGTAATCACATTATAGGCAGTAAGCTATCAGTAAGCTCTAGGTGTGTTGAGCGTACGGGAGCATGCATCATATTGTGTAAGAAATCACAAATTTGTAAGAGATACAAGTTATCATCACTCTGATAAATGAGAGTGTACAAGGTCACCCGCGATGCACATACATACTGCTGTCAAGCAATCACAGTTATCACAATCGAAGTATGCTATTGCCTAGTTGGCGTAGTGCCTTTCTTCTTTCTTTTGAAATTTTTTTTTCCCCAAGTGAGGACAAATTGTCAGATACTCCCTCTCCTACAATGAAAATCTGGTTAGCAAACAGTCAAGGTCATCGCATTTTTCCTTTCTGGCAGTGAAAATCAGCTGAGCGTTACAATTGAGAGTGCATTGTAATTCGAGTAAATACATTATGTTCAGCATTGCAGGTTGGTTCGTATTTCATAAAAGCCAGGTTTAGACACAGGAAACAGAGGGCCTAAGTTGACATTGCATTTAAATAGCCAGATTTTGAGTTGTATGAAATTTAAATTGACATAAAGAAAAGTTAACTGATTCAAACATATTGAATTATTCATAAACCTGAATACTAGGCCTTATAGTTTTTGCGACAGCATGACAATTAAATGGATGAAATGTAAGAGGATATTTTATACGTACACAGACTATTCACAAATTAGGATAGCTAAGATGGCAGGAAGGAAGGAAGGAAGGAAAATAAGAGGTGAAAGGCAGAGAGGTTAACCAGGTTAAGTGTCCGGTTGGCTACTCTGCACAGGGGGATGGGGTAAGGGCAGAAAAGATTAGAAAACAAGAGAAGATTAAAAAGAAAAAAAAAAAAACACATCAGTCGGCACAATTCTATAGTTTTTCACGAAGTCCTGTTTCTTTTAAAAAGCGTACTAGCGCTTTCAAAGCAGTTCATTCCGACGTCGGCTGGGACCAGGGACCAAGAATTCTGGCTTCTGTAATGGGACGGCTGTCTATCTTATCGAGCGTGGTTCTGAGGACTTTCCTTTGATGGCAGAAAGGAAGCATGCACAGCATTAAAAGACAGATGTCTTTTCATCTTCCTCCACTTCATGTAAGCAACACATGACATCCCCTCTGGGCAGAGCATCATCTTGGCGCAAACTTACCGGACTTCAGTCTGGGTTGAGAGACATGGATGTCAGTAGATGTTAAAGAAGACAGTGAAGCAATTTGCAGCAACACTATCGCATAATCCATATCACTAAGCTGCTGTAAAATTTTGTGAGGTCCCATGTTCCACAACAGAAGTATTCACAACAGAAGCACAACAGGTCCCATGTTGCACAACAGAAGTACTAGCGTATTCTAGAAAAATAAAATTGAACTGATGTGTATCATGTTTCAAGACTTTAGTAGTGGGCCCTTGTGTTGTATTTGCTGGCGTATTGTACAACTACGGTGTTCTCAATCGCAGAACTGGCCCTGCCGCTGTTGCGGGAGATGCACCAGCAGGTGAGCATTGTGTGTTTTCTAAAACTTTTCTTTTTTTCCGCGATCGGTTCAAGTATGGAATGCCTCACCCTTTGACGTTTTCTCACCAGACTCGGCAATGGATTTTGACCATGCCTTGACATCTATCTTATAGCTGCAGAGTACGCGCATAACCTCCTGTTATATTTTTCTCTTTACTTCTTCGTAGTATTAAAAAAGTGCTGATTTTCAAGCCGTCAGTCTGCAGCTGTTTCTGTTTATTTTGTGTGTACATGATGCTTGCAATCATCTTTGTATCTCTGCTGAATAAACTTGCGCTGTTATCTCATTTAAGCTGTACCATATTTATGGAATTTGGCAGCCCATTAGCTGTGGGGGTCGTGCCCACATCTGCGTTGTGTAATGCCTACCGATTGTTAGGCTTTTTAATGAAGCCTTATTACAATCTAACCTGTGTGGATTTTTATAAGCTATGTTTGTCATTTTTATCAACGCAATGCTATCATAAAACTGGTGTGTGCCCACCTGCTAGGTCTTTCAGTAGACCACAGCGTGTTTGCAAATAAATAAATAATTGGAGAACGAACCCGGCCCGTTCACTGCAACTTCTCTGCGCAGGGGATGCCGCTGCGGACGCACTACTTCTACCCTTTGGTCTTGGCTCAAGGAAACAATGAACAGGGCGTCTACGACGTCATCAAGGCCATGATGGACCTTGGAGTGGAAACCAACTATGACCTGCTGGCCGAATACGTCTTCCCAGCTGTCAACACCGAGGACACTGCCGCTGTGGTGGAGAAACTAAAGGTGGTTATTGCGCAGTTTTGTACCGAGTTGCCTTGAGGCTCTTGTCAGCAGCAGCTTGTCTTGGTGAATTTCAATTCAAACTGACGTACTTATTCGATTGTAACGCACACCCTGATTTTTAATACTTGAAAAATTTGAAATGCAATATCCTTGACTTTTTTGTCACCACAGCTTCGTGGTAAGCTAGAGAAATAGCAATTTTTTGCTTGCTCGAGAAAAAAAAAATTTACTGCATGAGAACTACATTTGACCAGGCGACACTCGTCACTGTCAGAGGCCACCATGTCATCATGTAACAACTTTCTCCCATTCAAGATTAGTTGGCGGTATTTCGACATCGCCTGTTGCACTTTTGGTTTTGTACTTGATCGTAATGCATGTCGCATTCTAGTGAACTTTCCTGGAAAAAATGCGCACATTAGAATCGAGTAAACACGGCAGTCCAGTCAGTGTACTTCTCAAATTGAAACTGTGATATCCAACTATTATTATTGAATGCATAGTGCCCGTTATGCAGGTACCAATGATGTGTACTTACCAGCCAGCTTTTGGGCTGAGACAGCACAGGCTTGTTTTTGTTACTGCAGGTGACAAGTAGTAGCCTAGAGCAACGCTCACACCACTGCACTTCTGCTATCCTTATATAGCTCTCTTCCCACGGTTACTGTTGCTTGATAGTCATCTGCCTAAATATCGTCGCTGGAGTCGTCAGACTTCAGCCTTTAGCGATTCCTGTTGCATCAAACATTTACTGCTACAGCAGCGGGCTCTTGCAGCAGAGACTGCCGTCATCTCGAGAACAACTTCCTTGCCACGCACACACCGTCATCTTCATCCCACGACAGTATTACCCATTGTGGCCCCTAAAACACACGACAGTACCACAGAAACTTGCACAAGACGCCAAGCACAAATATTGCACAATAGTGTGGTGGTTGGCCTGTCCAGTGCCCAATTGCACATTGCCGCGTGGACACGAGTTCAAATCCCTATTTTTGTGTTAAGCGTGCCAGCGCTTATGCGACTACTGTCTGTGGGTTTTGCCAATATTCATATAAAACGTTTTGCATCAACTTTGGTGTTACTTCTCTGTAACGAAATCGTTGAATATCACTTGCTCTTCTGTTAGCAGGTCTGTGTGCTTTAGAGATAGCCTACGAGCCGACTGTATATACAGTTGAACAGCGCCATAACAAAGTCACATCCAATGCTAAAAAGACCTTCATCTTATGGAACATTGATTATGAACACTCACGTTGATCCTAATGATCCCAGGTATAACAATCTAACGGTTAGAACAACCTCATTTTAATACATTTGCAATTTTTTCAACCCTAGTTATTGAAACGGTATCCAGATAGAAAGAAAGGTTTTGAAAGTGCCATTCAGTGATAGAAAAATTTCAAACCTGGTCTTGGTAAAATGTGGGTGCATGCAAAGTCGCACAGAAAAAATGTTTAATAAATATTAAAATAGACCTTCCAAAGCACGAAAGCACTATTATTCTGGAAAATAATGCTAATTTTGGCCAGTTGGTACATATTAAATTTAAGTGGAGTAACCATGCAAGGGGCATGACACACCACTGCCATGCAAAGATGGTAAGGAGAAGTGGTTGCTACACCGTTTCACTCTTTTCGTAGCTTATGTCGCTGATTTCTGTTGCTTCGTCTGAGTGCTGGTCCTCCAGGATTTCAACTAGGCTACACCAGCTGGCCCAAGTTTTTATCCTACTGAAGTTATCAGGAAGGTCATGTTTTGTTTACACTTCATTTACAACATTGCTGATTGCTGATAACGGGTGGCGATGACATTCTACCTTTCAAACTTCAAATTTTTTCAGCCTAGGTGAAATGTAACTTGGAATGTAACATGAGCCTTCACCGACTTGTTTGTGGTACCCGCAGGGTCTGGGCCTGAGTGTGTCTGCCATTGTGAATCCTCTGGTTCTGCACCACCTCCAAGCATCGAAGTTGGACAAGGCCCTGGCTGTCGGTGAGTTACTGACACTGCTAGTAGCGAATGGGGGCAGCGCATCTGCACGTCTGTCACTTCACCAAGTAGTTCGAACGGGCCCGGGCTGAACAGTTGTGGGCCTCCAGTAGGACATTTCAGTGGTATTGTTGATGGGAAATATTAGGCTTGTGTTAATATTTGGCACTTTCGAATGTTCGATCAAATATTATGCGATTTGATATTCTCTTTGGCTCGATTTTCAGTATTTGAAGCGAACTAATATCATTTAAAAACACGTTTAATCGACAGTTTGTTTCCATAAGTCACATTACCATGGCATGGCCCTAGCCAAGACAGTTCAAAGTTGAATTCATTTACAGCGTAGAAAAAGAAGGAAACTCTGTGACTTAGTAGTCGCTGACCGGTTTTTGTACCCGCTTGATTATTCTAACATCCCCACAGAACCACCACCGATTCACATTGCCTTCATTAATTTTGTCACCGTGCACACGCATCTAAAATCAAGCCAGGCACCTTACGGCATCCAAAACTTTTTTCATCATTAGGCCTGATTCACACAGCCATCGCCTGCCCCCCATTTCTATGTCCGTCCTGTCACCATCACAGCAATGATTTCCATCGGAGGAGAACCTGGCAAGGAAACTTCGCTGTCCCCAAAGGTGGCGGCAGTGAGGAAAGTTGGTGCCATTCAGGTTATCTCCCGAACTCCTGCTTTCGTTAGGGAGATGGTTTCTCGGTTTTCCGAGAGCCATACGGCCGCTGCGCCAACCCCTTGCAAACCCCAGCACTGGTTAGGCCTAACAGCTAATGCAGGTGTGGTGGTGGGTGCAAACCGTAGTGAAAAATGAGCCCCTCATCAGTGGTCAGGGCTGAAATCACGTGCGTGCATGGGCTAGACTGAAGGCCGCAGAAGCGGAATTTGGGTCCCTGGGCGACCAGCTGGCAATTACAACAAGCGCACCTACCAAGTGTGCCTGTGCTCGTACTGTACGAAACAACCTGTAGACCATAGCATAAGTAGCCACTGTAGTGCAACACTGAGCAAGAGCCAGTAAACGAATCTAGTGCTGCTGCTGTTGCAAAAAACATTGAAAAACATGCAGTGTTGCATGAATTTATCTGAATAACAGCACTTTATCTGAATAACAGCAAAATAAACTGATTCTAGAGGTGAAACTTTCCTGCATTGCAAGAACCATCTTTTCTAGATTTTTTTTTTATTGGTAAAGGCTTTGTGCAAATAACACAACTATTCAAATTATTTACTTAAAAATTATTCGACACCAATGACTATTCGTTTCGACTTCGCTTTGAACCAAAAGTTAGATTTGCACGAGCCTAGCAAATATACCTACAAGTTCCTGTAATGAAGACCACTTGACGTATGAATGGATGTACAAAGGTCAGATATGTTAACAAGAATGCACTAGTGCATGGCCGAAGCACAACTGAAAGTACAGTGCATGCCGTCAGCCCACCCAAGACAGGTTCGTACATGCGGTTTGCCCATAGGGGGCAAGGATGCTTGCCTTACTGTGATAGACTTGTTTGTATTCATTTAATTTCATTTTGTCACCTTCCATGTAAAAAAAAAAAAACAGAAAAAAAAACAAGCAAAACTATCACAGTAGGGCAAGCATTCTCTCCGCAGTGTGGCCACACCGGATACGTTCACCGGCCTTTGGTGATGACGGGACGATGGCGCGCTCTGTACCTTCAGTTGTGCTTTAGGCACATGCTCATACATTCATGTTAACAAATCTGAGCTCTGTACGTGTAAGGAGTCCCAGTGGGAAGCTGTGCTTCTTGTGCCACCTCGGTGCATGTGGGCTAATTGTTAGCAAGTGGGAATGCACAAGTGTAGAAAGGCTGGAGTGAAGCCAGATGTACCTGAAAACTATGCCCATTGGATGATGGACAGTACCTTCGCATAGACATTGCTGCAGTTCATGTGCGATGCAGAGTGACAAGCTTTAATTTTATTTTAACCCCCATATGCCTTGTGGCAAATCGTCCCAAATTTAAAAGAAAAAAAAAGTGTGGCAGAGTTCATGAAGCTGCACTCAGCAGCAAGTCTATTAGCTGAAATGCTATCAGACTAAGGCGGCGAGCTATACGTGGCGACAACTTTTCTTAGCTGTGGAGGTGAAAACTACAGGGGTGGAGCATTTGTGTCACTCTGTCGAGTAATTGTGTTGTCTCCTGTCGTTTTTAGTTCGTGTTTTGATTGTAGTGTAACACTTGTAGAAAAACAGTCAATATATACTTCGGAAGGAAGACTAGGCACTCTGTTGCAGTGAGAATCATTTCGAGGCCTGACCTTTGTGGCTTTCTCAGCAGCATTTTGCAGTGCAGTTTAGAAGCACCTGCATTTTTCTACAAATTGGTGAAAGACACGCACGAGGCAAAACTTATGTGTGAGGAATGCTTACTTGGTTGGTATCTTCCAAAATATTATACTTAGGCATGGCAATCACTGGAGCTACGAATGACTGACACCACAGTCAAAAAATGAGCGCAAGTAACTGAGTATATCGGAGAATTCTGGCAGCATTTGAAACGACCTGTCGGGTATGCCATAAGTTCCTTTCTTTGGCGCGGCTGCAGCGGAGCAGTTTCCAGTGAACCTGGTGCCATCGTTGCTGGTACCGTCTCTGGCTGCCTGCTATAGGGAAACTCGCCAGGCTGTGCCTGCTGTCAAGGTAAGACCGTGTTTAAACTATTTCTCTCGTGTCAATTCCTGCAATAGGGTTTGTCCACCACTTGTCTCTCCCGGCACACAGGATTTAAGTGTGGCGGTTAGTCATTTGCTGAAATACTCTGCCATGAAGGTGGAAGGCAGTGATAGCCAAGCCTTTAAACTGTAGATCATTTGGGGACCCCCTCAAAAGGGAGCTCGCTAAGCTTTGGTTTAGTGTCATGCACTATCAGACCTGATTCTGGAATGAAACGGAAACACCTGAGCGCGGTGGCTTCTGCTTGGCTCATGCTGTGCCGGACACCTAACAGTGGCCACAACAAACTCTGCTGTCACTCTGCTCATAAGTGTTTCGTGAGCGTGCTGATAGCAGGGATGGGAGTGCTGCTCCAAACTGCTCCAAAAGAGAAATGCTGCTACACGCTGCTCCAAACTGTCATTTTTCTTAGCAACTGCTCCAAACCTGCTCCGAAACGGCGCTGGGAAATTCGATCTCATACTGGATTACCAACTGCTGCTGTGGCAATTGTGATATGTGACCAATTACTTTTACATTGTGGTGCTCAGATTTATCGGCTTTGATCTCATTTCTGCCGCAAGAACTGGCATTTTAAATGTGTAGCTCATTTAGCTGTATTTTTAAACTTGACATGCAGATTATTTTGGCGAAATGGGAAAGTGACTGAGATTACTTCGATCTCATACCAATTATCAACTGCTCCTCTGCCAACGGTTATGTGTGGTTGTGATTACTCTTATAATGTGGTGCTCTGCCTTATCGCTTTGGTCTCGTTTCTGCCACACATACTGGTATTTTAAATATATATAGCTCATTTTACTACGCGATCGATAGCAATCCATAACAATTCCCTTCAGTCACGAATTATGATCGACTGTCGATAAATGTATGAAATTTACGTAATTTTATGCCAAGGTGCTGCAGACTCCTTTAAGAGCAAATCAAGGTAGTAGAATGACTGTTTTTGCATTTTATGATGAGTCACCATAATTACAATATGATTAAGTATCTAATTATCGTGCACTCATAATGGTACGTTTCTTCATAAAAAGAATTGTATCAGTAGTGAGAATTACTTGCACAAGTTAGTAAGGTAGTAGTTAGGTAGTTGGTTGCAAGAATAACTAGAAAGTTAAACAAATTCTTTCGCAATTGCTACAGAAATGTCCCACGTCACACTTCCCGTCAAACGTTGTAGTGCCTTCTCAAAAACGATATTCGGTAGCGATATATTTTCTTCAGAAGTAAAATGAAGCTATTTGAGGTAAGCAGAACGTTCAATTTACCCAAAGCTTAATTTTTGTGGTCTATTCCTTGCCACAACTGCCCAGAAATGTAAGAAAAATAAGTCGCGTCCTGAAATGTGCACACTGTGACTGAAGGGGTTTGTTTCTTGCAATTTGTGTTGATTAATGTATGTTTTATAATAAATATCAATATTTATTTGACGCTTTAGTGATGCTTTAACTCCAGGAATCATATGGCATATTTTGCCATCTGCTCCGAAAACACCAATAGCTGCTCCAAACTAGCATTTTTCCTGCTTCGAAAACACTTATGGCTGCTCCAAACTAGCGTTTTTTCTGCTCCGAAATTTGCTCCAGAAAGTAAAATGTCACTTCCATCACTGTGATAGAGCACTTGTCACTGGATGCTGATGTAAAGAAAAGTATATTCTTGCAATTTTTTTTTTTTTTTTTTTAGCAGCGTGCACTCATGCCCAGCGATGAGCATTGTACGAAATCAGGTTTGTAGCAGTCTGCTGACACAGTCGCAAAATGCCAGTGAGCCGAATGGAACGGTTACGAAAAGCATACAAGCCATGGGCTTATTTATTCAGCTGTGTATCTGCAGCAGTTCATCACAGCCATGGTCAGCTGGTGCATCGCATACCACAATCAAGAAGAATAAATTTACGTATACGCGCCACTCTTTTTTTCGCGTCTTTGCAGTCCTTTGGATGTGCCCAGTGGTCTGTTGCATCAGCTCCAGCTTACCCGGTAGTAACTCCCCTTTTGGCGGCAGTATTGGCCATGAGGGCAGGCAGTAATTTTAACAAAGTCATGTTTTTAACGAAGTAATTTCAGCTCCTGGTTCAACTTCATTATACAAAAGATTTACTCTGCGTGCCAGCAAGGGTTTACCTGTTCTCAAGCATTGTTCAGTCTCCCATGCATTCTTTGAGATGTGATATGGTGCTGACATTTTTCAAATTGCTCACAGCTGCTGTCCATGGCACTGCAAGGCCCTGAGGCTACTTCTACAGGGACAAGCCGCACAGGTGAGCCTCGTCTTAAAGCGGCACTAAAACACTTGTTGAACGCAGTAAGAAAACACTCCTGATCTGTGAACAGTGCTTCCGTGAACATGCAAGCTATTTTGTTCTGCTCCGTGCAGTAGCTAGCCTACAATCTCGCATGATACAGTTGCCAATCGCTTTTACTGGTGCCCTATTTATCTTACCTGCTTAATTATTTGGGCTTCCCTGGGGCACAGCCACCTACTCTGTAAAGCCACTGTATAATGGCAACTCGAATTTCGTATGCCGTTTGGTGTGTCGCTAAATTTTTCAGACTGATCCACATGTGCTATGTGGCAAACGTGAAGGCCGCGAACAGTGTTGCCACCATTCAGGCTTTCAAGTTACTGTATTGTCTGTGCTATCTCGTGCCTTCACTTTCATTGCCGTGGTGATTCGTTTACTTTCTCAGTGCCGTACGGCTGCTGCATTTCGTCAGCTCGGCACCGAACCGTAACTTTAGTCGCCAACTCCCAATGAAGTGGCGCTAGTTAAGCCTAGTGACGTAGCAGTACAAAGTAGGTAGAGAATTTTTGAAGGAAGAGAAAAAAAAATATGAAGGACATGCATACAAAAATGCTAGAAGTTAAAGCATGTCTGTATAGCATACCTGATTAACTCAAGCAGGCTAGGTGACTATTTGTCACTGCCCGTTTTCAAAGGGGATGCCAATAAATCATCACCATCATCAGGCGGGATTGGCTAGTGGCAGTATGTCGCAGGCAGCTCGCCCTTGACATGTTCATATACCCATAGACTACTTTGGAGATTGTCTGTGAAATCAGTCGCACGCGGGAAGAAAGTTAAGTTTGGGTCCATGGGGGCCACTCGGCCCACAACTACCACGAACAGCTACCAAATTTTATGTCTGCTTACTGGACAACACACATCAAGCTTCACAACAGACTAACGTGAACCGTACCACGGTCTTGACCATCCCAAAATTTCAAATCTGTATTCAGTAAAGTATAACATAGAAAAAAATAAGAATTCTGTAAACTAACTTTCCATGGTGCGGGCGCTGTAAAAAAAAATGTCACAGTTTCGCCCTAAGGGGAGCAATGATCCTAGAACACAGCAATTGTCATACGATGTCGGTGAGCCTTTGTAGCAATTAATTGTAGTAAATGATGCTGATTAGTAAGGGTGTGCTGCGGTCGTAAGTAGACCGACATGAAGAGAGAATCATGACCACGAGGAAGTCGCGTGTGAATTGGTGGTGTGATGAGAGCGAGTCCGTGGGCACGGTGCTTAGGAACACCATGTAGCGCTATGACATGCCGATAGTGTGAATTGCTGTGTAGGGCCACATTTGGAAAGTGTGCCCAACTATACTAACGAATGACAGGGCATGGTGAGCGCGAACAAACAAATTTCATGAATAGATCACACTGAATGACTGCAGACAACGACTGTCAAAACGCTGGCAGCAAGCCCATACGCTGCAGCGGGCGAAGGTACGTGCGGTCTGTCGCTTCAACAGAAACTGAGCGGCGAATGCACAGTGCATAAAGGTCAGAGCCGTGTGGTGATAAGAGACGGTGCGGTTGAGCGACGAGCGTGGTTGTTGGCAGAGTAGAAGTGCACCCCCCGCTCCCTCCGGCGCTGCCTTCCCGCTTCCTTGCTTGCGCGTGGGAGAGATAAGAGACTGTGCGGACGAGCGACGAGCGCGGTTGTTGGCAGAGAAGTGCCCCCCCCTGCTCCCTCCGGCGCTGGCTTTCCGCTTCCTTGCTTGCGTGTGGGAGATTGAGTGCGTTCGCTCTCCATGATAGCGCGCGTCCCCGCACGCTTCCGCTGGGGCATACGGCGCGCGGCGAAGATTTTATCTATACGGAACCTCACGGCGACGGACGACGCGCGCGAAACAACTAAAAACACAAAACCTATTTCTTTAATGAAAATCGCTGTTTTTTGACCCGCCTCTCCCCTTAATTCCCAGACACATGCTATCAGATAGTCACCAAATTGTCAGCGAGGTTACGCATGCACATTTTGATAAAAACCGATAAAAAATATTTTCCGGATCTTCGTGTACGAACTGAGTTGTTACCAGTGGTGGCATACTAATTTGGTGTTCCCTTTAATAGTAGACCACACTATACATTTTGATTCTTAGGTACCTTAGTTACTGATAGATAGCACAGTGTCTTTTCACACAAGATTTGTAAGCGTGAAGCTTTATGTTAAATTTTCTGATATTCGATTCAATATTTGTCATTTTCTTTCTAGATTCGAATTCAATATTCGATTCGAAATTACCGTTCGTTATTCACACACCCCTAACTATTTCCTATGTTATAGCCATGTTCGCACATTTTAATTTCGCCCCTTTGCAAGGTGTTGTGGTGTGCCTGCGGGGCTTTGTTAACTTCTTTTGTGTTGTGCTGACAGTGTTATTCGTATATATACAAACCACGTCCCATACAAACACTACTTGAGCAAATTTTATTAAGCCAGGTCATCATAGCATTCACTGTAAATCACTCCGTACATTCACTAGATGGTGTTTCACCAAGCACGAAAGGAAGCGGTTTAATAAAGGAACACGAAATGTTTCAAAAAACGTGTGACATGAGAAAAGGAAAAAGGGAATTTAGTGTTCATTTATTAAACTACAGCACAAGGAGCTTCGAGTGAGATAAGTTTCCGCAAGGGGACATTTGCCATTGCTGATGTGCATGGTTGCCTTTGTCATGTAGTAACATCATGGTGCCTGATAGCTAATAGGATCATGCACGCAGCAGTGCATGTATTGGATGTGGTTTCTTAATATAGCTGCCCCATATTATATCCAATCCTACCTTTAGTTCTTTCACAGAATTCGTTTCGGATGTTGCTGGTTGGTGTTACTTGCAATCAGCGAGACAGATTACTTCCTATGACAACAGCAACTTACCCACATTTTTGTTACATTTTCGCCTGCATGTCATAACATAACCCACTGTGTCCCTAGAAAGTTTTGTCCTGGTCTGACTTTTAATCGATCTCAATGCATCGACTGCTGACTGCAGTCTGAAGGGGCCAATATACTGCGTAACCCTTTATTTTCATGCACTCTATGCAAATTTCACGATTGGAAAATGTAGCAAAATTTAAGGGCACTCTAAATTTTCAAGGCAGAAATACGGACTCTACACTGAAAACTAAGAAATTTATTTTGCCAGCTAGTTGTGTTGCCTGTACCCCCTGAAATGTGGCAGATTCGCTTTACATGGCTCCTTTAGCTTGTGCTGTACTAGTAACAAGATTGTTTGCAAAAACACCCATCACATACAGCACATCGCAAAAATTAGTAGCTGCGAATATGCCCGAAGTCTCTGATTGATGAACAACTGTGGCAGCGAAATTTAATGAGTTTGTAGCAGTGCTCATGTGCTTACAAGTAGCCTTGTATGCGCAGATTGGGCAGGACGGTTCTTGACAGAGTGTCTGGTGGACCAGCCAGCTCAGCACCTGAACAACCTGATCCCTGAGCTGGTGGCAAATGTGAGTTGTTTCTTTTTCTGTCTGTCTGGCTGCATGTGTGCATGCATGCATTTGTTTGTGTGAACCTTTTTGGGAGGCCACTTGAAGCAGGTAGCATAAGTCTGTGTTAACTTCAAAGACATGATTGGACAGAGGGCTTTGTTGACTTTGGAGCAGGTGGTACTGCCCTGAAATTGAACAAACTACAGAGCTTGTATTAGTAATGTGCTTAAGACGAGCGGAGTCGCGTCTGGGCTGTGTATCCTGTATCAAGTGTCACTGGAAGTTTCAGCTATCCTTAATTGTACTAAGCTGCTTTAAGTGATGCCAAGTTATTTGAAGATTTGTCGCACACTGCTTGCTGGTTCTTCGTGTCAGTGTCAGGAGCTGCGGCAGCCTAAAGCCTCCGTGCTGTGTTTGATTTTCATTCCCAGAAAGTGCACATCTCCCGGTCCACTGCAGACACGCTGAGGACACGTCACGGAAAGTCTCTCAACGGTTCCATCCTTGATGCAAGTATCCGGTTGTAGTTTATATAGATCGTGACAGTTCTTAACTGCCCTTGTCATAGACTTGGCTGTGATGACTTTTTTCAATTACCTGACAGTTCAGCTGCTACCATGGTAATGCTGTTTACTGGTTTTACTGTACGTATTACAAGTGCAGAAGTTCAAGACAGAAGGCTTAGGAGTGAGGATCAACGGCGAATATCTCAGCAACCTTCGGTTTGCAGATGACATTGTCCTATTGAGCAACAATGGGGACGAATTACAACAAATTATTGAGGACCTTAACCGAGAAAGTGTAAGAGTGGGGTTGAAGATTAGTATGCAGAAGACAAGAATAATGTTCAATAGCCTGGCAAGCGAACAAGAATTCAGGATCGCCAGTCAGCCTCTAGAGTCTGCAAAGGGGTACGTTTATCTAGGTCAATTGCTCACTGGGACCCTGATCATGAGGAGGAAATTTACAGAAGAATAAAACTGGGTTGGAGTGCATACGGCAGGCATTGCCAAATCCTGACTGGGAGCTTATCATTGTCGTTGAAAAGAAAAGTGTACAATCATTGCATTCTACCGTTGCTAACATATGGGGCAGAAACTTGGAGGTTAACAATGAAGCTCGAGAACAAGCTAAGGATCGCACAAAGAGCAATGGAACGAAAACTGTTTGGCCTAACGTTAAGAGACAGGAAGAGAGCGGTGTGGATCAGAGAGCAAACGGGGACAGCTGATATTCTAGTTGACATTAAGAGGCAGAAATGGAGCCAGGCAGGCCATGTAATGCGTAGGATTGATAACCGGTGGACCATTAGAGTTACAGAATGGATACCAAGAGAAGGGAAGTGCAGGCGAGGACGGCAGAAAACTAGTTGGGATGATTAAGTTAGGAAATATGCAGGCGCAAATTGGAATCGGATAGCGCAAGGCAGGGGTAATTGGAGATTACAGGGAGAGGCCTTCATCCTGCAGTAGACATAAATGTAGGCTGCTGATGATGATGATGTAGTGCTGTTTTCATCGTGCAAAATATTGTCCTAGCCAGTGATATCAAGTTTGTGTACACCTTTTGCATTCTTTTGTACTCTCTTGGCATTTTTGGGTACACCTGGCGAGTAGCGTCCCCTAACATTGGGTCCCCCGTTTCTAAAACTCCCTATTACGCTTGACCAATTGACTCTCCTATGTAGAATATCATCATCATCAGTATGGCCAATGCAGGACGAAAAGCTCTCCCAGAAATTTTTAATTATCCCTCTCGTTCTTCAGCTGAACCAAACCCATGCCTGCAAATAATCCCAATTTTTATCTCAGCCAGCCTCATCTGATATCTGTCTTACGGCTGTAGTTTCCCCATAAGGTGACTTACAGTTGCTTGGCTAGAATACGCAGCTGAGTAATAATGCAGTTTTTTATCGTGAAATCAAGTGGATACAACATGAGCTGCTGCTTGTCTCTGCTGACTGTGCCTCTGTGTAAACCCCAGATGCTGGACCAGATATCGGCGGAGAAGCTGGATGACTTTGGTGACTCTAGGCTACCTTCTCAGGTACACTGTGCACCTTCACTCACTCTCATACAGTTCAAGTGTTTCAAAGTGTCGGGCCGCACTTGTCGTGCACCTGTCCATCGCTGTCCATCTGCTTGCGATGGACAGGTGAGCAATACAGAATTGAGCTTTCTTCAGCCTAAACATTTTTTGCCAATGCTTGCAGAGTGCTTGTTTGTGAAGTGAGACCAGTTGCATGCAAGCTTTGATGATGGATACTTCAAATCATGTGTGATACTGCGAGATGAATTAGCCAAAAGTGGTGTTAGTCATCAACATTATAATGTAAACATCCCTCAAAGCTGTTTATGACACAGTTCCTTATTAAACTGCTTTTTCTTTTTATTTTGCAATGGTTATCGTTGCACTCATGTTTAATGTAGCACTTGGTTATGAGAAATCTTTAACTGCAATATAACCATGAAACTACAGATGCCAGATCTTCAATGTAGTCTATGGATATGAGCATATCACAGGTGATATCTTCATGACGACTTGCTGCCCACTACCCCCCCCCAGCTAGGCCTAATTAACACCACTTTGCCGGAAGTTGGTGACCGAAGTTCTGGATTGGTGCAGAGGCAACGAAACTCTCTTCGCAGTGGCAGTATAGCATTCAGAAAACTTAGAAATTCCCCGTGGCAACACAAGTGAAGTCACCGGTGACACCCTCAGTGGCATGAACTTTGCGTGCAGCTGCCGCGTTTGCAACATTGCATGTACAGATCAGTCTAAGAAATTGAGCATTACACTGTGCTGTGCCCAAAATTTAGATCATCTTTATTACATTGGTTCTGAAGTATTTCGGAAGTCCGAATAATCGAACAGGGGTCTGAAAAATTGGTCGGTGACTGCACAGTTTGGTGCGGACTCTGCTATGCCTTAGCACACCCCGTAGCTCTTGCTGCCTTGCAAGAAGATTACACATACAGTTTGCTGCAACTGCTCATTATTGCACCCACTGTTCCACGGTAGTCGCGAAGAGAAAATGCTGAGTGTCCCCACAGTTGTTTTCTGAGGGATAGCAACAAGCACTTAACTGTTTCGTTCTGGTGTGACAGCGGCACCTATTTCTGTCTTGTGGTGTTCAGTTGCGTAGCTAAATGTCTCCGAGTTAACAAGACCAACTGAATAACTTGCAAACATGCAGTTTGCTGATGCTTCTTATAATTGGTTTAGGCTGTGTCAGGCCAGCCACTTTCTAGATGTACTCAGTTGCACTTATGTGCTTCCTTCCAGAACGACATGGGCATTGAGGAGCTGGAGGCCCACCTACTGGAGCTACAGGTGTGTTCTGGTGGTGACATGCTCGTGTTGCAGGTGTAACTCTGTCTCTTCTCCTTTTGCAGAGCAAAGGCATGAACACTCGAGGGGCGCTTCGCCGGCTTCTGCTGCTCCACTGCCGCTTCAGGGTCAGTGCGTTTGCCAACTTGGCTTTGGGTGAAAGGGCTACTGTTAGCAACCAATTTGTCTGTGAAATGAAGAAAAAACATTTGCACTAGTGCCTTCAGAATCAGAATCGTTTTAGTATGCATACAATACTCTATACATGCACGTGGTACATACTGGGGGGAGTCCCATAGTCAAAGACTGAAGTGGGGACCACTTCAAACATCTATAATTTAAGGATTTCAAGATTGGGTGCAGTGTCAGTGGTCGAAATAACCAACAGTGACAATGTCCCAACGTTACTGAATAAAAATATGAGGCCTTGAGATAGAGTTGAGCATGGCCAAATTGTTGTCTTGTGCGTATAGTTGTCAGATTACCTGTTAAACAAGTACTAGTTAGGTTGTGGTCTTGCCTTCCGCAGTAGCGATGCTGCCTCACAGTGCTGCCTTTACAGGTGATCAGGCGATGAAATATCTTGTTCTGCGCTGAGGAGCTCGAGCTCATGGGTTCGATTCTGGCCTTGGCAGCTGAATTCCAATGGGGGAATTCATTGAAATGCAAAAAACAATTGTGTATCCTCCGTCGGGTCTACCCCAGGTGGTCAAAATTAATCCGTTGTTCCCCACTATGGCATGCCTTATAATCAGATTGGGGTTATTGCGGACAAAGCCCCAGAGTTTATTTAATTTCATTATTAATTCATATATCTGGTTGTCAATTATGCATCGAACCATTTGGCAGTATCCTCCTTTCATTGCTTGCACGAGAGTGCTACGTGCTGATCCTGCTCCCTCCCGCGCAGCACGTGGAGCGGGCCCTGTCGGTGGCCGAGCAGCTGCGTCAGGAGGGCTGCACCTTCACGGGCGCCATGCACGCCCAGCTGCTCGATCTGTTTGTGTCCATGGGCGACCTGGAGCGGGCACGGGACCACCTGAAGCAGGTGCGGGACGTGGACCCCTCGTTCCGCTTGGACAACCACAAGTTGCTCGGCCTGGCTGCCCTCGAGGCGAGCCGAGGACACACCGATGAGGCCCTGCGCTTGCTGGAGGAGGACACAGGTGGTTGCAATTAGCGAAACACAACTTTGGTTTAAAGGACCCCTACACCGCCGAGCACGAAGGCGTGCAAGCGCTTTCTCTCTCGCCTTCGCTACCCTCTGCACGGGGGCTCTCTACCTATTGCCACGTGCTTCTCTGTACTCAGTTTTATTACTTAGCAGGCAAACACTGCAGAAACTGCACGAGTAGCGCAGTCACAAAAGTCTCGTTCTACGCGTTTCCCAGTGCAGTTACTTTTGATCTGCGACACTTTCTACCAAATAACTGCTTGACATATTGCAACTCCAGCTTGTGCAGACGTAAGGTTACGTCAGATTGCGCATTGTGTGTGCACCATTGTGCTCTCAATATGCAACACACTGTGTTTTGGTTGCGAACACGAGCCGTACACCATGGCCGCTGGCAGCAGAAACATGTCACTCTGATCGTTCATTGGTAAATGGGTTCAGATCTGCTACGCCTTTCGTATAATAAATACTGCATATTTTGCTATGTAAAAATGGCAGATATAATGTTACATGGAATTACATGATGCATACCTATATCTTTGTTACATATGTGAGGCACTATTTTTGTGTCACACATGCGGACAGTGAAAAAAAAATTGCTGCGGCTTAGCTCAGCTAAGTCTTGGTTTCACTTCGTTAGCCTTTGATCTAGCTGTAATTATTATACTTAGGTATACACTTAGGTAGTCCAAGCGTTTTGCGAGCCGAACAGCTAGCTCTTCCTCAGTCTCCGACGCTAGCTTCGTGCGCTTGGCATTGCGGACTCTCTCCACTGAAGCAGTTCGCCGGGCGAATGACGCATGTCAAGCGCCGCTTGCGGCATGGTCAGACGCCGATAAGACGCCGCGGAGTGGTCAGATAGATCATAGAGAAAGAAATGCTGCCAGCCAGCTGCGGCGGTTGCTAGGCAACGGCTTAGCTCAGGCACACGTACTTGTTTGAAAACACCGTCAACTTCCGCTTGTCAGGACGGAACTTTTTCGGCTACCCACCGTCGCTGCCGCACGCGTGGTGCGAAACGCTGTTGCGCAAGGTGAATTCAATTTATTGTGCACGACAGGCAAACGTGGCGACAAGGAAGAGTGAGTGTAGGACTGCATCGGAAAAGCTTGTTAGCAGACGGATCACACTGATATCCCTCGTATGTTGGCAATTTTTACCCCCTTGATGTCACATGCGCAACACTGTTGGCATCACAGCTTGTGAAGAAGGGACCAGGAAAGTCCGGAGAGGAGCACGCGATGGTTTCTGGAATTATCAGAGATTGCTCAGGGGGCCCTCTAACTCTGTAATGCCAAACACAGTACCACATAAAGAAAAATTAAAACAACTTACTTGCCTTTATTTCTGGCCATGGAGGGTACATTTGCACAAAAAGAACAATGAAATGTTATTTCAGTTGTAACTTAATTAGCACAGTGGTTAATCAGTTATTAGTTTGCTGGACTATCGACAACTGAGACTCCACTACAGCTTATCAGAAACGCTACTTAGGCTATGCGTTAAGTTTACTGTGCTTAAATCAGAATTTTGAGGTATCAAGCAGAGAATAGTGTGAACAGTATGTTGGGCATTACAGGGTTAAGCACATGCACATCAATGCTTTGAAGGACTAGATGTGCTGTAAATAAAAAAAAAAAAAAAGTGCTCCAGGCACTTGGTCTGACAGATTCTGGTTGTGACTGTGGTGTCTATTATCTAGGACACACTAATGACGATGGCCGCCAGACACAGCAGCCCGGGGTTGACCGGGTGGCCGCCCGCCTGCTGACCGCCCTGGCAGAGCAAGGGGGTCCTGTGGAGCGTGCCCTGCAGCTGCTGCTGGAACGCTGCTGGGTGAGCCCGTCATCCACCCTGCTGGCCCCGCTGGTGCGAGCACATCTGGTAAAGGACGACATACCAGGGGCCCTGAAAACATTCGAGGAGTGTGCCCGTCGCTACCGGCTCACACCCCTCAAAGGGGAACTGTCGCGACAGCTCATCAACAAAGAACGATCAGAGGAACTGCAGAAAGGTCAGCGCATTACCTGTCTTGTGTGAGCGCGCGTCATGTCTATGTTTCGAAAAGCAGTGCCAGTCAGCATCTATTAGCTCAGCTTTTACCTTTTAATTTAGTTTGACTACATTCAAAGCTTCAGAGGGGGGTGTTAGTAAAAGTGTATTGTTGCCAACTTGAACAATATTGTATGATTCTAAGTTGAGTGTATCCACAACAGAATGCAATCGCCATCAGTGATAGTGGAACCTTGTTGTTCAAACCAATAAGAAGTGCTATTCAAATGCCAGTAATGAGGTATTTCTTTTAATCTTTGCTGTTTCTTGATTCTGCTTCTCCTAGTGGTGGACATCAGCACAGAGGTGCATGGTGAGGCCAACACCCTGTTTGACTTGACAGCCTACTTCCTCGAGTGTGGCCACGTACGCCAGGCGCAGAAGATCCTCGAGGTCAGTTAAACTGTGTCTGTAGAACTAACAATGATACAGAGGCACGATTACGCGCAAGTGTGATGCACAGTGACCCATGAGCTGTCAAATCGTGACACTGCTAGCAAGGCATACATTTGGGCATGGCTGTTGCTTTACAACTTAGCTGTTACAGGGAGTTGCACAACACTTTTCGGGCAGGGATGTGGTTGGTATGAAAGTAAATCAAGAAAAGCCATCACCGAAGCCTTGATTGGAGTCCCGATGTGGCTGAGTGACCAGGGCGTCGCTGAGAATGTGCAGCCAAACGCTGGCCCCAGGGGTGAATCATTAATGAGAATAGCCAGTAACACAGCACTGAAGCAGCTGTATGACAAGACAAGCACGAAGTACATTCTGCATCTGTAGAGAAAGTACAGAATACAGAAACATGGGTCCGTTGTAGGAGGCATTTTATCAAGCTCAGATGTAGTGAGGCACGTGAAATGACATGGATATAGTGAGGGGACTGCACTGGATATAGGAAAGGCGCTTGCAAAGTCTTGGGGTAGATCTCAGGCAGTGGCAAACCAGACTCCTAGGACTTCCGAAGGGTGTGAGAACTGCCTTACACAGCTTCACTTCCCTTGATGTGTCAGTTATTCAGATTTACGCGACTTCTTGAAAACTCTGTGAAGAACGGGACTAGGCTAGAGAAATATGTATTTGTAATGTTTCTCTAGTTTAGTCCTGTTCTTCGCGCAGTTCCCAAAAGTCACGTAATACGTGCCAACAATCTTGCTTTAAAACCCCTTATTTGGATTTGTATACATCTGCGAAGGCTTTTTGTTGCACTTGGCGTCCGTATGTGTCAGTTGAGGAATGTGCGCCTTGCGCAGACTCCCGGGCTGCGAGCACGGCACCAGCGGCTGAACGAGATCAGCGAGAACTTCCTGCGGCGAGGCATGGTGCGTATGTGGAATGGCCTTCGAGGAGGGCTAGGCCTGACATAACTGGTGCATGCAGGTGACACAGTTGGAGCAGCTCACCGCCATCACGCGGAGCGTTTTCGATGTCAACAGAGACCGTCTGTACCAGTCCCTCTTCAGGGCGTACGGTGAGTCTGTGTGGCACAGCGAAACGTTTGAACCTGTAGATTTGAAAGAGCTGTGCAGAGCTCTCAAGCTTTGATGCAGCAGGTGCTGCACGTTCGTGATACATAATGACTCATTCAATCTGTGGCAGTGTGGCTGCTGGTTTCAGACAGTTTTAGCAGAGCGTCACCTAGGCTCCGCTCCACTCCTATTTTATATGGTTGGGTGGCTGCGGAGAACCGCATTAATTTACTATTTTTAACGAGCGCGTCTCCCAGAGACACTAAGTGATGCGAGTTGGCTTGGCTGCGAAACGACAACCCTTACACTCTGCTCAATCGAGTCTATAGGGGAGCGAGTGAAGCGTTCTATGTTCCACTGCTGGCATGTGTGTTGTGCGCACACACACTAGGGCTCCCAGTGAACAGCTGTGTGCAAATTATTGGGATATGTCTATATGAGCGTAGCGGACTGTAAATGCTCTGCTAAAGCTGTTGTACAGCAAGGCCAGCTAGGATGGTGGCACAAGCCTGGAAGTTGGCATTGGCAAACATTTGGCATAGGACCGTATTTTTTCCGCGTACCAACCTGCACCTTCCCCCCATTACAACACCCCTGAAAGAAAACAGATCTGCACGTATAACGCATGGAATAACTGCATAAAGCAACGCTCGAATCTTTCTCAAAACAATCTCCATTTGCAGATGCGTGACTCATCCACATTGTATCTATGGTTAAGCGGCTCTGTTCCCCATCTCTTCAGTGACACTGATTATGTTAAGCTTCTGCTGTGCGGCAAAGCACTGCTGAGCTCTGCTCATAGTGATCCGAATTACGGTTCACTGGCACCACGTGCGCTATTGGCTAACTAATAACACAGCCAAAACACAAAATGGAGACCCGAAAAGAGAACAGTGGGTGACCATGAAAGGTGGGAATGAGAAGGTGGGAAGAGGGGGTGTTTCCTAGGAGATAATGAAACATTGAGTGGCAAGGAACTTTGCCTTGAGGTGTGGCTTCATGGTAGTGTGCCTCACTGCCATGAAGCCACATCTCAAAGTGAAATTTGCACATAGCCCACATTCTGATATTACCATATTTACTCGATTCTAACACGCCCTTGATTGTTATACGCACCCATTTCCCGTGACCCAAAAAAAAAACGAAATAAAAAAACATCCTTTATAGTACTGCGCACCTCACACTTTCATACAGAAATACAACTTTCTCTTATTTGGAAAAACAAAGATTTACTCCCAATGCACTAAAGTAGCGATGAATAAAAAAAGTCTCAGTTTCGCCCGAAAGGCGAAGCATCGATTGCAATAGCAAATTAGTAGACAGCTATACGAAGATAGCAGTTTTATCGGTCGTATAACCTTGTAAACATTCGCTTACTAAATAAATTTACAAGCTCGGTGTCGCGTGCACAAGCAAACATGAACACATCTCACTCGTTGACCGCGGAAACTCACTGTCAAAACGCTGGAGTGACAAAGCGCGGTGAGCGAATTGACCTTTGTGCTAGCACGCCTCTCGCTTCACCGCGACATATAAGCGGCGAAAACACAGCTTGCAGCGGACTTTTCCCGTCGCAGATCGCTTTCAAGATAGGGCCAAGGTGATTGTATCGCCGAAATGGATCGTCGCAGAATACGTCCTGCTTCTGTCCACTGAAACCCTTCCGCATTGCTTTGCTGGCGAAAAACCTCTCCTTCTGTTTGCGCCAGTCCCGCACGCAAGTTTCGGATTCTCCGAACGCCCGTGATGCAGCCCGATTTCCGTCTGTCTCCGCACACATGATCACTTTTCCTTTAAATGCGGCATCATGATGAACTCGGCACTTCATGCTGGTAGAGCAGAAGCAGAAAACTGCAGCACATGGAGGAAACAGGAAACATGTACTGCAGCACATGGAGGAAGCTACAGCAGCTAGGCTAAAGTGTAGCTAGGCTCAAAGTGCGTGCGCGGCGGCCATTTTCAAATGCCGACGGCTATATGGTAACGCAGATTTTGGGTCGTACTCGATTCTAACGTGCACGCAATTTTTGGACCTGCTTTATTGGGAAAAAAGTGCGCGTTATATTCGAGTAAATACGGTACTGTGAAGTTTTTAAAATATTTTGTGCAGGTTATACATGCAAGATTACAGTATATAGAGCCGAACCCGGACATATTAAACCCACATAATAACGCATTATTGTGTATAACGAACAGCAGTCAAATCCCCTTGAAAATTTTTGTATAAACTTTTTATTTTATATATCGAAATACCTATATATCGAACTTTATTTGTGATCCCCTTCAGATACGATATATCCGAGTTCGACTTATTGCTAAACCTCATTACAACAAAGCAGCAAATCTTGCAAGACCGCAAGATTTGGTTGAAGTTAACCTATGGTGTCAAATTAAACTAATTATAAATATTTTTTATCGCTCGCAGTAGTCTGTAATGTCCTTCTGCTTCTTGCTGTTGGATTTTCTTCGATAGCCAATGTACGATTGCTTGCCAAAACGTTCCAGTCAATTCAAATTAAGCGAAAAGCCGAATTAACTGAAGTCGAACTAATGAGAATCAACTGCATCTGATATTTATTATGAGCATAAAATCGTTACAAGCCTATACCGATGAGATAATTTTTAAATTTACTTTGTTATGTTCGATATTCGTTATATGCAGTATTCATTATATTCCTGTTCGTTATATCGAGATGTGACTGTAAAGCCTGTTTGGGGACATGCAGACGCAGCAGGGGATGCCGACCGTGCCCTGGAGGCCTGGGCCCAGATGCAGGAGGAGAACGAGCAGCCCAGCGAGCGTACACTGCGTCTCCTGGCCGGCCTGCTGCAGCGCCTTGGCCGCCCGGTACCCTTCACTGTGCCTACCGTGGAAGTGGACGCAAAGCAGGACAATTTTGACACCTTGCTCACCTCGGACCTCGATGCAGCATTGGACCTCTGGCACAGGTGCTGCCCTGATTTACAAGCCTACTCGCACCGTCAGCACAGTCACCAATCCTGAGCTTATTGCTTGACAGCAAATGCAATGAGCGACAGCTGGCACGCGGTCAAATGCCTCTGAGTTTACGTGCATTTGATGCTTTATAATAAGTCACAGGTTGGCAAGAACAAAAAGCCAATGGGAATTGCTAAATTTTCCAAGTTAACCTGTGTCAAATACACTCAACGATCGATTTTCCGAACGCCCCATAATTCGGACAACCGCCACATACCCTATAGAGTCCATGTATAAGGACGTCTGAAATTTCAGATGTGAGAAATCTGATTTTACCCACTTTTTACCATGACCTCAGGCCCGAAACGGCATTAATTGAAGCCACCACCACAGCCATTTCGATCATCTTGCCGCCTCGAACCGGCGCTCTCGCTCGCCGATAGCTGGCAACCGTAGCCATCACTGCGGCAATGCTAGGCCTAGCTACTTTGACATTCGCGACCAAGCTTCTTGCTGTTTGGTTCCGTGTTCTTCATTGAAACAATTCACCGCTGTTAGCAACGGCGCCGACTCCGCCTTTGTAATGCGCGCCACTGGCTTCGAAGCTCGGAAAGCATGGTGCGTTGCACGATGCTGGTTCTCGAAAGTCAGCTTTGCCTCGATACAGCAGTGTTATGCCCTGAAGCATACACAAAGTATTGCAGTGAAACATATCAGGATAGGGAAGGGGCAATTGTCACGGGACACGGTATGTATTCCTTAATTATACACACGTGCACCCGCTGTCTCCTATCGCAGTACGAGCTCCAATACGCCTAATAAATGTAATGGCTGGCCTTTAGCGCTATTTCAGATGTGCCTGTGGCGATTTGAGGCCTTGGGGGCAGTGAAAGGCATACATTCATTTTTTCAGACGTTCTCGCGGCAGTCCTAAAAAATCGGACATTGATGTTACACATTCTTTTAGTATAAAGGCTTACTAGTCTAACTTTTTTAACGTTGTCAATTAATTAGATGTTCCTTCAAGTTAATGTAACCAAGCTTGCTAATAAATGCATGTGCATATTATTGTTCAATATTCAATTCAATATTTGAGGCTTAGTATTAGTATTTCATTCGCATTCGAAAAATCCCGCAGGGGCGTCTGTGTAAGCAGGCGTTTGGTGTGTGGCGACACCACGGACCCGAGCACATGAGGGTTGGACCCTCCCGCGTGTAGCCGTGCGCGGCTTAGCCGTGTCCGGGGAAAAGGGGATCCTGGGGGTTGAGCCGATGTCGGGTGTTTGGACCTTTACGGCCCCTCGGCGGAGGCAACACACCTCTTTGGCCTCTGCTTCACGTAGACGGCACCCCCGGACTGACCCACCCGGGGGAAACCGGTGGTCGCCTTTTCCTGTCCCCCTCTCCAACCTTTTGCTTTCCTATCTCCTTTCTTTTACTCTCCTATCATCTCTTCTCTTCCGTCACTTCCTTATTTTCACAGGCGGCTTGGGTTAACCTTGTGTATGTGCCCTCTCTTGGGTATCTTATATTGGGTTATAGCAGCAATGCACGGCTGGCGTCTGCAGCCTTACACGTTAAGTGCTGCAGCGTCCCCTAGTTGGGCTCCGTGGTGGGTGGCCGCCATTGCCGCCGAAATAAACGATAATAACATGGGAACACCTGCATTTCCCCGTCTACTTGATCGTCACCCTCACAAGAGGGGACGCACCGATGAAATATTAAGCCTTTTCAAACCTAAAGAAATTTTTCCTCGTTTCCAAGTTGTACATAGTGAAAAAACAGAAAAACCAGCTAGAACCCTATCCCCTTTCCTAGTTGCAAAAGGCCTGACTGAAGCACTTGGCCCTGGCTATAAGGTCACCAAAATGGCGAGCGGGGACCTCCTCCTTGAGATCCGTGATAAAGAGCAACACAGTAAAATAAACAAGCTTGTGGCATTTGGAGACATTCCTGTTACCGTTTCACCTCATCGGTCTATGAATACAGCACGAGGAGTAGTGTCTGATGCAGATCTTATCGACTTGTCCGAAACCGAACTATTGGAAGGCTGGAAAGAACAAAATGTAACCAACGTACAGCGCATCATTATCAGACGAGACAACAAAGAAATTCCTACAAAACACCTGATTCTGACCTTTGCCACTTGCGATCTGCCACAAACCATAGAAACCGGATACACAAAGATAGCTGTCAGACCATACGTACCTAATCCAAGACGATGTTTCCAATGTCAACGATTTGGCCACGGCTCGCAGAGCTGCCGTGGTCGACTCACATGTGCGAAATGTGGAACCCAAGGCCATTCCTCAGACAACTGTGAAGCGACACCTCACTGTGTAAACTGTGATGGTGAGCATCCAGCTTACTCCCGGTCTTGTCCGAACTGGAAAAAAGAAAAGAAATCATCACTCTCAAAGTTCGTGAAAACATATCGTTTAAGGAAGCACGCAAAAGGTGCTCACCATTCCACACGACCACTTACGCTGATGCGGCGCGTCAAGGGGCAGCGTCGCAGCGGCTATTGCCACCTGCCCAGCCCGCGCGCAGCAAGCTGTCGCTTGTGGCTCCTGCCCCTAGGGTGGAAGTAGCGAAGTCTACTCCACCCAACCAGCAAACAGGCCCGGTTACCCTAGGGTTGCCGGCACCACAACAGCCCTCGGTAGCAGCCTGCGCTACGCGTAGCGAACCGGCAGGACCGCCAGCAGCGCCCACGGTGGGTGCAGTCAAGGCTGCCTCACCCTCTCCGGCCCCTGCTGCCGCTGGTAACAGCCGGCGCAGCTCAGGCCCAAAGGCAGCCCCATCAACCTCCGGGCTGGTGGGCGCAAAGGTCTCGTCCTTCGCGGCGAGACTTTCTCGCGAAATTTCTCGCTCGCAAGAGCGCGTGTCCAGCGCCTCACATGAGTCAATGGACACTACACCCATCCCGACGGCGCATCAAGCGCCTAAGGAGCGGCGAGGCTCCCTCGACCGCTTCAAAAAGGACAAATCCCGCGTTACAGGGCCTGGAAAAGGTTCTGTAATCTAAGGCAACACTTCCTTTTTGTACACACAGCACCAATTTTACTTTCAGTATGGATATACAAATCATACAGTGGAACGTCCGAGGCATTCTTAGGAACCTCGATGATGTGCAAGAAATTCTCCACGAACACAATCCAAAAGTGCTGTGTGTACAGGAAACTCACTTAAAATCGGAACATGCAAACTTTCTTCGACAGTATGTTACGTTTCGTAAAGACCGCGATGATGCTCTTGCATCTTCAGGCGGTGTTGCCATTATAATTCAGAAAAGCATAGCGTGTCAACGTTTACCGCTGCAAACGCCCCTCGAAGCAGTGGCAGTTCGACTTGTTCTCTTAAACAAACTCGTCACCATTTGCTCGCTTTACATACCCCCACATTACCGCTTACACAAACATGAATTCCAGTCCCTAATAGACGAATTGCCAGAACCTTATCTTGTTCTTGGGGATCTGAATGCACACAGCGGACTGTGGGGCGACTCTCGCACCGATGCTCGAGGCCGTCTAATTGAAGGCTTTCTTTTCTCATCCGGTGCATGTCTGCTAAACAAAAAAGAACCTACATATTATTGTCTTGCAAACAAAACTTTTTCTTCTATAGATCTCAGCATAGCTTCTCCATCCATATTTCCTGAACTTGAATGGGAAGTTATAAAAAACCCTTACGGGAGCGACCATTTCCCCATACTGCTGAGAACACCAAGACAATACGAATCTCCACCACACGCTCCCCGGTGGAAGGTCGATGCAGCGGACTGGGAGAAATTCCAAAAACTTACCAGTACGCTCTCGTGGGCTGACATTTCATCACTCGGAATTGACGGTGCCGTCGAATATTTTACTAATTTCATAATTGATGCAGCTTTTAAATGTATTCCCCAAACAAGTGGACTTTCTAGCAAACGCCGTGTCCCGTGGTGGAATGAACAATGCCGGAACGCACGTAGGCAGCAGAACAAAGCATGGAGGCAGCTTCGCGATTTTCCTACTACTGAAAACCTCGTCAATTTCAAGAAAACAAAGTCCCAAGGTAGGAGAACGCGCAGACAAGCCAGAAGAGACAGCTGGCAAAAATTCTTATCAAGCATCAATTCGTACACGGATGAGGCCAAGGTTTGGAACAGGGTCAATAGAGTAAGAGGGCGACAAACACATCCGCCTCCCCTGGTACACACGCAGGAGACAGCCTGGAGGACCAAGCGAACCATCTGGGTACACATTTTGAACATGTGTCCAGTTCATCACACTATTCTCCAGCATTTACAACATACAAATCAGCAATAGAAAAACAAAAACTGGACCGAAAGAGCACTGGGAACGAGCCATATAACCTACCTTTCTCCCTAGCAGAGCTGCAAGCATCACTCACCTGTTGCAACCAATCTGCCCCAGGCTCTGACCGCATACTCTACGAAATGTTGAAAAACCTGTCCTCCGAAACAAAGAAAACCCTTCTCTGCCTGTACAACTCTATATGGACCTCCGGCGAGATCCCCTCTGCCTGGAAAGAGGCCATAGTAATCCCTATCCTGAAGCAGGGCAAGGATCCATCGTCCGTATCGAGTTATCGGCCCATAGCTCTAACAAGCTGCATCTGCAAAGTCTTTGAGAAGATGATAAACCGCCGTCTGATACATTTCCTAGAATCAAACAAGCTGCTTGACCCATACCAGTGTGGATTCCGCGACGGCCGATGCACCACTGACCATCTGATACGCCTAGAGGCTCAGATTCGCGAGGCTTTTGTCCACAAGCAATTCTTCCTGTCTGTTTTCCTTGATATGGAAAAAGCATATGACACCACGTGGCGATTCGGAATACTAAGAGACCTCGCACACTTTGGAATACGTGGCATTATGCTGAATATCATTGAAAGTTATCTGTCCAACCGCACATTCCGTGTTCGTGTGGGTAATGCCCTATCAAGGCCATATGTGCAGGAAACTGGAGTACCACAGGGTGGTGTGCTCACTTGCACCCTTTTTATCATAAAAATGAACTCTCTGCGTCTGTACATCCCACGCAACATATTTTATTCAGTATATGTCGACGATGTACAGATAGGCTTCACATCATGTAACCTTGCAATCTGTGAGCGGCAGGTTCAGCTTGGACTGAACAAACTGTCTAAGTGGGCAGACGAGAATGGTTTTCGGCTTAACCCACAAAAGTCCACATGCGTCCTCTTCTCCAGAAAGAGAGGTCTGCACCCTGATCCCAACATCGAGATACAGGGTGAGGGTCTACCTGTAAAAACTGAACACAAATTCCTAGGCCTAATTCTGGACGCGAAGTTAACGTTTATCCCACATCTAAAGTATTTAAGAAACAAGTGCCTGAAGACAATGAGCATCTTGAAAGTGTTGTCTCGCACTACGTGGGGTAGTGACACAAGATGTCTATTGAATCTATATAAGAGCCTCATTCGATCACGTATAGACTACGGTTCCATTATATATCACTCCGCGACGCCGAGCGCCTTGAAAATGTTAGACCCAGTCCACCATCAGGGTATCCGCCTCTCTACGGGTGCGTTCAGAACAAGCCCCGTAGAAAGCCTTTATGCCGAATCAAATGAATGGTCGCTACACCTACAGAGAACTTACTTATCCTTTGTATATTTCCTAAAAGTGAACTCAAACAATACGCACCCTGCCTACACAACTATAAACGATCTGTCCAGTGCCCAAACCTTTCTGAACCGCCCTTCCGTGAGAAAGCCCTACGCAATGCGAGTGAGAATTCTTGCCGAAGAAATGGATGTGTCGCTCCATGAGCACGATGTCATGCCCCCTCCTGTAGAGCTGCCGCCATGGCAGTGGCAGCTGATTGACTGTGATCTGTCCTTCATTGAGGTCACAAAGCATGCGCCGGTCGCACATATCCGTATGCACTTCCTCGAATTGCAGCACACATACTCTTGTCCAGAATATTTTACTGACGCTTCAAAGTCACACGCTGGCGTGTCTTACGCGGCGGTCGGTCCGTCCTTTTCTGCTGCGGGAGTTCTACACCCAAACACAACCATCTTTACAGCGGAGGCCTACGCCATCCTGGTAGCGGTTAAACACATCAAACAGCTAGACATACGCAAGGCAGTCATTTACACTGACTCTTTGAGTGTGTTGAAATGTTTAACCACTTCAAGTAGGCACAGAAACCCCATAATTATAACTCTTTATTCCACCATTTGCGCCGCGTATGCATCCAAGCAGCAAATTGTGCTCTGCTGGGTGCCAGGGCACCGCGAGATCGAAGGGAATGAGTTGGCCGACAAGCTAGCCACATCAGTTCATACAGACGCTGCCACTTCACCCATAGCCGTTCCTGTAATGGACCTAAAACCCTTTATTAAGAAAAAGGTCAGGGCCTACTGGCAACGTCTGTGGGGACAGAGAAACGGGCAACAAATTACACACCATCAAGCCTCATCTCGCTCATTGGCCACCAGAATCGAAGACACGCCGCACACAGGTTACACTTTGCAGACTCAGGATAGGACACACATACAGTACACACGCATACTTATTGTCCGGTGGCGATCCCCCTGTCTGTGATGAATGTGGCGAGCCACTCAGTGTACTTCACGTCCTCCTCCAATGCCCTGAACTGGAGCCTCATAGGAAAAGACATTTTCCATTACCATTACGGCAGAATGTACCATTGCATCCCTGTATGTTTTTGGGCAATGAACCTATTTTTAAATACCAAGCCATCATCGCCTTTTTAAAAGATATACAGAACTTTCGTGTTATATACCCAGGTGACTTGTAGCACGGCCTCTCTGGAGAGGCCGCTGCTGCGGTATTTTATTAAAGAAAGCACGTGCCTTGTAGTCTTTGGCCACAAAGGCCTTCGGCAGGCGTCGTGCTACTCTACATGTTTAGTTTTAGTACCATGACCACTTCTCATCTATTCACCACTCACAGGTCATCCCACACGTCACTGCCATAATTATATTCTATATATGTTTTACGCTTCTATACCGCGATTTGTTCTTAGGCCCCTTTACAGCCACATCGCATCCTATCATCGGAGCTCACTGATCATGGCAAACATATCTTTCATTGTCTTGGCGCTCTTTGGCCACATTTGGCCCTTGCGCCACGAAACACCAAATATCATCATCATCAGCAGCAGCATTCGAAAAATTTAATATTCGCACACTCTACTTTTCAGGTCTTTTTGCAGTAAAAGTCTAGATTTGAGCAATTACTGATGCAATAACTGCTTCTAATAGAATTATTGCATTAGTTGTAAGTGGGTTCAACTGTAATTGCACAATTGAAATATTTGGAGACTCAACTTTTATAGCTTGGTGGCGTCAGGCAAAAATAAAGTGGACGCTTCTCTTTGTGCTTTGACTAGGGTTAGGCAAATATTGAATGTTTTCAAATATTCAAGCAAACGTCATGCTATTGCTCTACGCTTTGAGTCAAATTTTGGTACAGTAAAACCTCGTTAATTCGGATTTAACTGGACCAAAAAAATTGTCTGAATTAACTGAATGTCAAATTATCAAGGGTATCCAGGAAACAATAAGCAAATGCTTACTACGTCAACACGCTTTTATTTAGTGAATGAATGAGCAAATCCTGTTGCAGTTTTGCACGAAAGCAGAGCGGAAACTGAAATTCTCCTTATCTCATTACTCATTGGCTCTCGCAGCGGCGATTGCGTCCTCGTGACTTTCTTCGCAGCGCAGCTGCTGTGTGCGCCTTCATTTGCGACATGCTTTGCTCTACCACGTGCACATCCTGATTATGTTTTCGCCAGTGAGCTGTACGCAAATAGATCATCCGTCCATCGCGATGTAGCCGTTGCTCTTCATCCTCGACAGCTTTGCACCAAGGCAAAATGAAACAACTGCTTGCCCAACCGCTTCGGAGAAAACCGGCTATTGACGCGGTTATTAACGGCGACTTTGCTGTACTGAAGGCATGTGGCCAACGCACGAACCGAGCCAGAATGAAACTACTGTTTGGTGCTACAACTGCGGACGAAACCGTGGCCGCTATCGATGCGATCATAGACAGTGACTGGGCAGTTTTTTAGGCTAGCGACCGACGCGAGCACCGAGTCAAAACGAAACTACTGTTTGCCGTAACCGCCGCCACTATCGACACGATCATGGATGGTGACTACTCAATTATGAAAGCCTGTGGCCAACACAGTGTTATGTGCGGCGATAAACGCAAGAATAATAAAAGCGTTAAAGGCACAAATAGGCACGAAGCGTTTCGGCGTTGCTGTCATTCACGTACGATTTCCGCTACTACTACTATTACTACTACTACTACTACTACTACTACTACTACTACTACTACTACTACTACTACTTCTACTACTGCTGCTGCTGCCGCTGCCGCCGCCGCCACCTCGTTTCGTTTCGGTTGGACACTAGCGCCATTTTTGCTCTTTTTTTCGTCGCATGTATGCAGCGCTCATCGCTCGTCAAGCTCCGAAAGTTGTCCGAATTAACTGGTGTGAGGCCGGGACCAAAGGACGGCTGTGAATTATCCGATTTTCTGAATAAATGAGGCTTCAATTAATGAGGTTTTACTATATACAAAACTTTTGAATTATTCAGGACGTGCTAATATCGAATTGAAACCATGCAATCGAAAGTTTCAGTTTAGGTAAGCAAGTAAGTTTGCCATTGACACGGCTCACATCCAAGACAAGCCAAGAGCAAAGCGAACCTAGACCACCGTGCTGCCCACTGATTTTTCAGTTTTTTTCAATTGTCAACGTTTAGGATTTCGTTCCGTGTCTTGCTCGGTATTTCACGTCAGTTGGGCCATGGCAGCCACTGTTCAGTGTGACTGGAATCATAGTTTGGCATGCAGACTTGCAAGTACAGTGACTCGTACTCGCTTCAAACTGATTTCACAGAAGGGAGTTAGAGTGATAGTAAGTGACAGAGGGTGTGAATGGACACAGGTATCGACAGGAATGAGTGCCGTTAAGTCTTGAGTGGACGTAAGAACTGGAGTGAGTGCCATTTGTCATGAGAATCGATGAGAGTCGGTGAGCGTAAGTTTAAGTGGACATGAGTGGCCGTGAGTATGAATGTGAGAGTGCTGGTCATTATGAGTGTACGCTAGTGTGAGTGTGATTGGATGCTGGTAAGTGTGAACGAAAGTAGCTTTGATGGCAAGTGGGCGTTGGTGAGTTTGAATGGGCATGAGTAGGAATGTGAGTGAATGCCGACAACTGTGAGCACATGTGGGAGTGAGTGAGTGCATAGCGTGCAGAAATATTGGTGAATGACTATGAGAGAGCAGAGGCTTATACTGTCCACCTATGGACGCAAAGTTGACAGTGCTTGTCTATAAACTACCATGGTAAGAAAAAAAAGACAAGGTGATGACGATTGCTCGCTTTCATTATTCTGCAGGGGCCAAGTGTCCGGCAGGCAGAAGGGCTATCAGTTGTTGCAGGCTCTCAGCCAGCAGGGCCGCACCCGGGAGGCCCTCCGGCTTTTGGATCAGCTTCTGCAGACCTCTCAGCCAGCTACCATCTCTGGCCGAGCCTTGCGACCCCTGCTTCAGCAGCTGGCCAGCCTGGGCGAGGTGGAGTCCCTGACCAAACTGCGACCGCAGCTGCCCGACCGTCTGCTGCGGCAGCTGTCCTATGACAACCTGCTCTGCAACGCCTACGTGCACAGGTTGGGTTGGGGAGCACAATTAGGCAAATTTCCATTAAGATACAGCCATTGTGTTGATAGCTGCCTTATAACTTGATCGTGGTAGTAAAACAAGGTAGTTTGGTTCTTTGTAAGTGCAGTCGACTCTTGTTAATTTGACCCTTGCGGGACCGCAAGTTTTGGTTGAATCATTCGAAAGCTCCAATGAACGGATTCAAGTCCTTTTTTTTTTTTTTATTGCTTGGAGTAGTCTGTCATCATTGACATTTCAATGCAGCATTACTATAACTATACAAGTTGTCGTCGGTCAGTGGCCCACAGACCCCAACAGAAATTGTACTGATAAAAAATAATATATTTTCCATACCTTCATATACTAGACCTGAGCTGTAATCAGAGTAGACCGTGCTGTATATCTTGATTTCTGTGTACAGTAAGTTACTGATAGCTTGCAACATACTTTTTATGCTATGCGAGGAGACTCACGAGCATGTGCAGCACTGTACTTTCTTGCCCATCATTTCTAAGCATTAAATTTTGTGAAACATTTTCCGCTGTTCGATATTTGTTCTTTTCTTTTTTTCTTGATACGATTCAATGTTTAGTACGAAATCTACTCTTCGGTATTCGCACACCTTAATATATAAGGTTTGAAATGCGTGCACTTCCCAACACCAGACCATGAATGTAACTGTGTGCTCATTATTTGACTTTATCCACTCAACCGCGTCCCTCGTTGTACACCGCAGTGGACGAACAGGTGACCTGCTATCAGAACTGGAGAGTGCACCAGGCGAGTGGGCATCTGGTGGACGCTGTCCATTTGGCGGTCTCGTGGGGCTCCTGACACGCCACCCCGAGATGGCCGATCGAGTGGAGGCGTTGGGCCGCACCTATGGCACGCAGCACGACTGCTGGACCCCCCTGAATGCTCTTTGGTCACATCGGGTACTTCAACAGGACTACGCAGGGGCGGACCAACTGCTCAAGGTACTCATCCCGCTAGCGATGTGGGCACTTATTAGGAAGGAGACAGGTTCGCGACCTGGGGACGTATTCTGCAACCATCACTTCTACAATACAATCTCCTTCACGTGACGTAGGGCTCAACAAGTCTGTCATCTCATTCGATTTTGCTCAAAAAGCCAATCAGCGCACATGCCTGACGGCGATACTATCGCTAAAAGTGATCATCGCAAAATACGTCCCCTGAAGTAACGACCCTTTTGGCTTTTCTGCAAGGCAGTTTGGCCAACTATTGGTGGCATAGTCATATTTACAAACAGCGTGCAAACAACAGTTAGCTTGTAGTACAACACGGAAAATGTAGCTGTGGCTCTCGTGATGAAACTACACGCAAGAGACAAGCCCTAGCATGTGCAACTAGCACTCAGTCTTCATTTGACCAATGAACAGGGTGGCCAATGCACGTGCATAGTGCAAACAAACAAGTGCACTTTTGAATAATGAAAAGGGTCTGTAATGCTGCTCTTGGAGAAAAACTGAGACTTGGGTTGTTTTGTAAATACAGTAGAACCCCGCTGTTACGTTCCCGGGTGCTGCGTTTTCCCGGTTGTTACGTCGTTTTCGGCCGGTCCCGGCACAGCTCCCATAGAACCCAATGCATTGGTAACCCCGCTGTTACGTCGCAACTGTGGGACCGTTCCCGCATCATACGTTGCGAACTGCCACACCGCGCCGGCCCGAGCGGCCATTTCGACTTTTCATGTCGCTTGGCTTGGTTGCTTGACGATGGCATTGGCCGCCCAAAGTGCTGGGGGCGACATTTATTACGTATTTTCGGTTTCCGCCAGCAAAAGTATGGCCTTTGATATCCGCTTTTGCTATCTAAAGATGATGTCTATGACGCGTTGCGGCCCTAAAATTGGTTTTGGCTCATAGATGTTCCGTATAAAGTCCTAGAGCGATAACGCCGTCGCCGCGCGCCGTATGCTTTCTCTCGCGGCATCATACTGCTCTGGCATCATACTGCGCGGCGGCACGCGGTCCCGCGGGCCGTATCTTGAAAGTGATCTGCGTGGGGGCAGATTCTACGCAGTGTAGGTGCGTCGGCGGCTCGTGGCTTTGTGCGTGCTGCGTGTTCTCGGCGCTCAGTTTGGGTTGAAGCGATAGACAACAGCACGAAGGTCACTTCGCTCGCTTCTGCAGCAGCGCTTAACTGCACGTGTCCGCGCTCATCGAGTGTGATGTGTTCATGTTTGCCTGTGGGCGCTGACACCATGTTTGTTCATTAGTTAATAACCGAATATTTACAAGTTTATACAGACGATAAAACTACTATTGTTACTTTGTATAGCTCATCGCAATCGATACTTCGGCTGTCGGGCTTCTTTTTGTCGCACGTAAGAATTAAAATAATATTGTGTGCAGTTCAACACTACTCCCATTTCTCAATTTTTCCTGTTTCCTGGCTCTTGCGTTTCCCGGCTCTTACGTTTTTTTTTTACGGTCCCGTGAAAAACGTAACAGCGGGGTTCTACTGTAGTGGACGTGGCAGTCAATAACCCACTCTCACCTGCTTATCTTATGCTCCTTACCAAGTGGGTCAGGTCGGGGGGCATTCGGTGATTGGTATTTCACCAATAAGGGCCAACAATGTCCTGAAAAAGACCTGGGAAGATTGCTTAGCATAAAACGAGCACAGTGTGGAAAATGAAGGCACAAAGAACATTATGATGGTGACTTGCAACAGTGTTTATTTGCAATGCACAAATCACATAAACACAGGTGTGTGTTAGGGTTGATAATATCAATCAATGATTATTCGATTAATCGTATCTCGCAAAACGATTAATCTTCATCGATGTCCACCTTTCATTTAATCAACTTAATCAATTAGACCTGTTTGATTAATCGTTTTGCAAGAGTTTGACAGGAGTGGCACGAAAATTTTGAAATCGTACTGGAATGGCGGTGCACAAGCAGCGACTGTGCAGCGGTGGTAGAGTGACTGTCGACTGTTTTTCCAAGCCCTCAGCGATGTCGAGCCGAGCTCTTCTCCTCTCTTCCCCCACATCACGCATGCCGACACGCCGCCTGAAGCCGGAGACTTGAAATGCCCTCGGAATTCAATTGGCAACCCCAGTCGTTAATCGTCGTGTCACTCCCAGTCCACTAAAGACGTCACAAGCATGTGCGCCGGTTTCGAGCATGTATTTGACATAGTGATGTAGTTCATGTCGATTCTAGCAAATCTATAGCGTCCTACCATCTATTCTCGCATGCTGGTTGTGTGGCCATTCAAAGAAGGTGTCGGTTTCATCCCAACATCCCAGCCACTTGACATTCCTTTGCTCTGTAGAAAACAGCATGTGGTTTAAAATCCTAAACCAGTAATTTTCTTTTCCCTTTTGCATATTTCAGTTGGACTTCACCTTTCACTTCTGCCATTTTTCTTATTCTTGTTTAACTGTACTGCACAGAGATTCACTAGTGCGATGTATCTTGTTTAATTCTGCACTAAGTGCCATTTTATAACATTTATTGGTTATCTTTTCAAGGCCACTAGTGCCAACTATATTTAGTCTTTAACAAGTTAAAGATTAGCCTTTATGAAACGTCTATGCACTGGTGTTTCAAACTTGGTTCCACCTCTCTAACATTAAAATAGAGTCCTACAAAATAGATGACTATGTTTCAACCTTTTTAAATGTGCCCGGCAAAAATTTTGGTTAATTAATTAATTGATGAAAAACCCCGCATTACAAGCGATTAATCGATTAAAGGCTAAAATGATGAATGAATAATCGGTAATCGAATAAAGGAATTAATCGACCATCTATAGTGTGTGTGCAAGAAAAAAATTAAAAACAGTCGAAGGTATCAGATTGACACGTTGCGAATAGTAACGCATGCTAATTGGACAGTGAAACTTTAGTATGATACCTTGGGTTGTTTTTCATTCTTTTTGTTTGCACGCGCACGTGTATATGTAATGTGTATATCGCGAATAAACCATGTTGGAAATCGGCACCGTGTTTGTCTTTCCTTGCCGTGTCTTCATATTCTGCATTTTGCTCATTTTATACTGAGAATTATTGACTTGCCCAAGCTTCTACTCCTGCCAGCTTGCCTAGGCTCACAGCACCTGCAAGGCATCTCATTGTCCAGTGCAAGGTGCTTTGGGTGCGCTTTCTGCAGGCCACCAAGTTATATAATCAGTGCATTTTAGAAGTGAAGGAGCACAGGGTTGTATCCTTCAGTGTTTTCGATGCTAAGTCACGAAATCTCACAAAAAGCAATTGCATTCCTCAAAATGGTCGCTGGAGAATGTTGCCCCAGCTCCTTTCGAGAAAGGCATTAGCCAGCGCGTCTCTTTCACTACCTATGGGAAACCAGGCTGAAACTTTCTGACACTTAGGTGCGTGCTAACGGGAGTGCCATAACATGCAGCCTAGCAGGAAACAGCTTTTAGCAACACGTGTTGCAGTATTTCAGCAGCAACGTTTAGTGGCCGTCTGGAATAATCCAGCTTCGGTCAAAAAATAGTAGCATGCGTCCTACTTGACTGCCACAATGCACTGCTATGCTCAAGTGTGTTCATGGACAAGGCCTGGCTGAATGCATGGGAGAAAAGGCAATCCTGCTTCAAGGCTGATATCATGCAATAGGTCATCTCACTTTCGTGGAATCTCTATCGAATGGTGTAATGCACTGAGGCAGCTGCTGCCGCTCTTAGCCACCGGTGGTACCCAGGGTGACCTTACTGATGCCTTTCGTCGGCTAGTCTTGGCTGCAGTAGCCACAACATTCTGCCGCTTTTCGGGCTTATGAAAGCTGTCATTTTAAAAGCACTTGACGGCGTTTTAGATGGGGATGAGGCAAATATAGCATAGGACGCCAACTACCCACTAATCTTCATTTGGAAATGCACATGCATTTTTATGTGCATCCAGCTTACACCAGTCACTATGCCTGACTACGTAGCTAGATCGATCAGTTCAGGTACTGTCAATTTGAATTGTGCAAAAGTTCCACTTGAATTAAGAACCTTTAGAATTGATTCTGTATATGGTCAGCCCATGAAATTTTTGTGTTTGTTTGTATTTGAACCTAGCAATTAGCTTGTCATTGTCATTAGCTGCACTTTTGTACTTTGTTGTCATTTTGTAACCACTATCGCGTTTAATGCCTCTGGCCCCAAGCGTGTCATAAATCATATGTAAACATTATGCTGAAACCATTGATGATTGTCAATGTAAACAAATAGCTGATCACTTCAAAAAAAGAAAAACTCACTGTATTAAAACAACAATGCACTTGATGACATAGATTTGTTGCAGTGAGAATATTTAGGCTGCATTTGTTGTTTCATTGCATTATTCTGTAGAGAACAGAGCCATTAACCAGCACACCTGTAGCTTTAGTATAGGTGGACAGCAAAGGCATCTCGGAGAGCTACTTAGTTGGCGTCCAACGATGAATCCACCTAAAAACTCAGGTTCTCGAGTGCACAAGCCCAATGTGTTGACAAAATAACCTCTGGCCACCAACCGCCAACCATGAAAATTGAAAGGAGCAATGAAGCTATTCGCTTATTACAGTCAAATCGTGACAGTTCACGATGCATTTATTAAAATAAATTGTGAACTGTCGCAATTTCGCTGTGTGGTGTATGTCACCCGTAGCTGCTGAAATGCCGAGATTCCTTGCTGAAACTAGATTTGGCTGATTCTTGCGTCTCTTGCAGGAGTTTCCACAGCTGGGCCCACAGATCCTCTTTGTGCCTGTGATGCACGAGTCCAGGGACAAAAAAGATGTGAGGACTTGTCCACTACGTTATCCCATTCAAGCTTTTTTTGCACAATTTTGCACGCCTGAGGTAGTGCATCAGAAGCAAAGGCACTGATTTAAATAATATTCAAGGCGTGTTGCATACGTCTTGAAGCACTTCCAATTAGACTTGTGCTGTAAGTTTGAATAATATGTGTGTTTAGTAAAACCTCACAGGAAGCAGCGATTTCCATTAAGCATAAAGCATGAGCTGTAGCAATGAAACTTTCACGCTCTGTGGGCAATATAAGTAGAAACATGTGCATTTACTTTTTTTTTTCTTCTTATGATAGCATAACATTGTAAAAAATTTTCTATACTCTTCAGTAAACAGTTCTTTTTTTTACAGTTTATGTTGCTTATTTTGCAGTAAGCTTATTCCGAAATGATATAATTAGAACGTGCATTTCTTTAGCTTTACATTGATATTTAGCATGTTCTAACTATGGTGGTGTATGTTCAATAAAAAATTATCACTAAAGAGTTAAGAGGAGGTCATTAGACTATATCACGTGCATGGCTGAAGAACCATACAATGAAAAAAGACAGTCTCGAATGCCATGCAGAGGCTGTAGCCTTGGCTGCACTGCTTAAAAATTGGGAGACCGAGTACAGAATGCCAGCGTTTCATTTGGTTTTGAAACTTGTGTACTTGTACGCTGCTACGTAATACAGGTGAGGATTTTTAGTGAGCTCAGGAGAAAGTGTCTGAACGCACTCCTTTCGAAAAATTAAAGTCTGGGGTTTCACATGCCAAAACCATGACCTGATTATGAGGTACGCCGGAATGTTGGACATAATTAATTTTGACCATCTAGGGGTCCTTTGGCGCGCAGTAAATGCACGGTACGCAGGTTTTCTTACATGTTGCTTCCATCGAAATGTGGCCGCCATGACCGGAATTTGATTCCACGTCCTTGCACTCTGCAGCACAACACCATACCCATTAAGCCATCACTGCGGTGTCTCGCTTTTCGAGACGAGGCGCATGTTTAAAGAAAATGGCGGTAAGGATGCAGCTGGACAAAAGTTGATTGAATGAAATTTATTTCGATTGAATTAATTTTATTTCACCACAAGCATGAGTTTTAGCACAAGTTTGACCACCGAAAGCATTAGTAATAATGTTATTTCACCACAAGCGCCAAAAGCTAGTCAATAAATAAGTAGTAAGGTCGTCTGCGTTTAAAGTACTCAGTAGTATACCTGCCAACATTTCCAAGTTTTCTGCAAAGTTTGCTGATTCGGGCTTGTTCTTTGAAGTTACGAATGGTTTGTCTAGCTTTACGAAAAGAGAATTCTGCTTGTGAAAAAACTTTCGGACGTCAATCTTCAGCAGCGAACCTGTGATGGTGAAAGGACACCAGAGTCACCGAGTGGTCTATGCTTCTAGCAAGTTTATTCAGACAAATTTCTGAAGCTGCCACAAATTGGAAAACTGCAAAGTAGGTAAAAAAAAATCACTGCGATCTAAAAACTGCGTTGCTTCCCAGTCTCTCCTGTTCCAACTTGGCTGCTGCTTGTGTGTTGCTATCTAAAGGTAAATCGTCGTCAATAAAGGTCCTCGCAGAAGTGTGTGTTCTAGGCAAATTTATGCAAAATGCATGCTATTCCCCCCTCGCCCCTTTCCAGTGTCGCAAGTTTCTTTACAAATTTCAGTGTTCACAATGTGGCTGGTAGAAAAGTAGCAGTGCAGCACGCAACACTGCTACTTCTTTTTTTTTTTTTTCAATTTTAACTTTTAAATGCAATCATAAGGCTTTGTTGTCAGCTGCAATCTTTCTATGCCCTGCGATTTTGCGTAGCAGAGCGTTGACCTTCTTTCTGTTGCAGGAACGCATGGCTCGCTACCTGGAAGATACACTGACTGCACATGGCAGCTCCCCAAAGAGCCAGGCCGTGGCACGCAGCAATTTGATCCGTGTTCTCGGTGAGCAAGCTTTACAGCAGTTCCCCATTGGGGCCTGGGCTTGAAGATGTGACCTTGCGTGCTGACTGTTTTGTCTTTTGGATAGCTAAAAAAGCAGCACTGACTTAATTTAATCTTTGAAGGTGAGAAAGACAACTTGCCCGCAAGTCGTAGCCAAACCCACATCTTACAATTAACATTCGCGTCCTTTTACTGCACTCGTCTTGTAGTATGTGTGACGCCTGTGGTTAAAAGTGTATTCGACATTCAGTGTCATGGCTATGACAGGCGCTGGTGACACTCCCAGGACTGATCTTGTACAGGTACACAAATATTCAGGAAAGTGAATGGGAAGATGGCCACTGCAGTAGCCTAATTGGTAAAGCACGGCACCCGTTCGGCGTCCACATGGGGCTTTTTTTTTCTTTTACATGAAGTGTTTTATGCCATGCGCCACTGAAATTTTGTCCCATGTGCAGTAATACCCCGTTAACTCGAAGTAGTAAAAACTCGAAAAAATTTCTGAGATAAGCGGAGTTTTGAGATAGCCGAATTCACGAAAATATAAGCATAACCACCGCGTAAAGCCAACAGGACGCCTTTCCAATGTGGCGCCGCTAACCGCCAACTTCCTTGCGAAAGCTCAATGTTCCAGGAGCGGTACTTTTAATAGAACATTTTTGCAATATTATGTGCGACCAAGCAACCGACACGTCGGTCGTATATAGGCAACGGCGAACCTCGCACATATAAGCACAAACAGACATTTGGCACAGGTTCAAGGCGGTTTCAATAATTCAGGTCGACGCAGTTGATGCTCGAGCCATTTATTTTCCACAAAAGAAACTTGTAATGCTGGTCTGCTTGGTAGCTGCACTCGGTGCGAGAAAAGTGTTCTCAAGCTGCCCAACACACCTCGTCAGTTGTTTGTCACCGTCACTGCAGTCGACATTGTTCCTGAGCAGCCGCAACAAATTTCTTGTCTCGGCAAACGTCGGACGACTCACGGCTCTTCGTTTTCTTGTTCATCCATTTCTTCGCTGTCAACTGCGGTTTCTGCGATTTCGGCATCGGTCATTTCCCCAGTCACAGGGACATCTCGCTCGTACAGAGCGTACTCATCAAAGCTGACATCCGACCCATCAGCGCCATCGCTTGCAGAGCCTGTAAGTTTGCACACTTATGAAACATGCAGTATGGAATACAGAAAAGAGCAAGGCAACAGCTGCCAACAGCACTCAAAACTCCAAAGCGACTGCCCCCTCTAGATAAAGACACTGACGTTGAGGCCATTGTTCACCTTTGGACACTAAGTGGTGTCCAAAGCTTGATGTCTGCGACATATTTCCGGCTTACAAAATCGTTTTCGCCGTTTGCAGTCAACTGAACAATGGCCTCAAGATCTCTATCTCTCGAAAGCGCCATGCCGCGCGTTGCGACAAAACGCCGTGGGAAAGCACTCGCCACCACCCTGCTTAGTAATGTGACCAGTGCCAGCGCAGCCATGCACGACAGCTGCCTCTGAGCACCGGGCATCGAGGTACTGCCATGCGTCGAGGTACTGCCGTGCGTGGCTGGCATGTTTACAAGTGGCGGCGCCCTCGCCTTTGGTCGACGCTACTCTTTCTCGCACTCTTTGCACGCATCAGCGGTCATCAGTGAGATAGCCGGCCGAGAACTGTAGATGAGGGTGAAATAGAATCAAGCAAAAGGCATTGGGACAAAATTGCAAACCTGGGCCAGTATTATGTAGCAATTCGTTATGCTTTATTCTATGCTAGTCTTATCATCCAGTGCTCACCGCTGACCAAGCGCGAACAGGCATTAGCACCGGAAAGGCATCGCTACAAAATACCGGCCCTGGTATTTCTATGAAAAAATGTTTCGGTACTGTCTTTTTTCAGCATTTTCGCTGTCTAGCCTTCGAGATATCCAGAGTTTGGCGTAGTGGTGTTTCGAGATAAGAGGTGAAATACCCATGGAGTTGACACCGTGTCAGGGAAAAAATTCGATTTATCCGAGAATGCGAGATATCAGAGTTCGAGTTAATGAGGGTTTACTGTACGTACGTCATGCAAATTTATGTGATAGTGATGCTTTGCCATTTTGTGCCTATCTAATGGTTAGGAAAGCAGGCATAGAAAGGTTAGAGACATTCAGTTTATTAAAGGAATTGTGCTCTTGATGAAGTATATTTGTTGCAATGAGGATATTTAGGTATCATTTGCTTTATCAGTGAGTAATTTTGTAGACAAGTTGGTTGGCAGCCTAAACACCTTTACAGCCTAGGCACTATACAGTAGAACCCCGCTGTTACGTTTTTCACGGGACCTTAAAAAAGAAAACGTAAGAGCCGGGAAACGCAAGAGCCAGGAAACAGGAAAAATTGAGAAATGGGAGTAGTGTTGAACTGCACACAATATTATTTTAATTCTTACGTGCGACAAAAAGTAGTTTCGCCCGACAGCCGAAGTATAGATTGCGATGAGCTATACAAAGTAAGAATAGTAGTTTTATCGTCTGTATAAACTTGTAAACATTCGGTTATTAACTAATTAACAAACATAGTGTCAGCGCCCACAGGCAAACATGAACACATCACACTCGATGAGCGCGGACACGCGCAGTTAAGCGCCGCTGCAGAAGCGAGCGAAGTGGCCTTCGTGCTTCAACCCAAACTGAGCGCCGAGAACACGCAGCACGCACAAAGCCACGAGCCGCCGACGCACCTACACTGCGTAGAATCTGCCCCCACGCAGATCGCTTTCAAGATAGGGCCCGCGGGACCGCGCGCGCGCCGCCGCGCAGTATGATGCCGGAGCACAACGCTGCCCCCTACCCCCCCCTCGCTCCCTCGCTGGTGCCTCGAGCGCATCGGAAGGAGGCGCGCTTCCTCCCCGATTTTCTTTCGCGCGCGAGACGCGGTCGTCGGCTCCCCTCACACGCTTTCACTCGCACATTCAGCATACGGCCGCGCGGCTCCCCTCGCACGCTTTCACTCGCACATTCAGCATACGGCCGCGCGGCTCCCCTCGCACGCTTTCACTCGCACATTCAGCATACGGCCGTGCGGCTTCCCTCGCACGCTTTCACTCGCACATACAGCATACGGCGCGCGGCGACGGCGTTATCGCCCTTGGACTTTATACGGAACATCTATGAGCCAAAACCAATTTTAGGGCCGCAACACGTCATAGACATCATCTTTAGATAGCAAAAGCGGATATCAAAGGCCATACTTTTGCTGGCGAAAACCGAAAATACGTAATAAATGTCGCCCCCAGCACTTCGGGCGGCCAATCGTCAAGCAACCAAGCCAAGCGACATGAAAAGTCAAAATGGCTGCTCGGGCTGGCGCGGTGTGGCAGTTCGCAACGTATGATGCGGGAACGGTCCCACAGTTGCGACGTAACAGCGGGGTTACCAATGCATTGGGTTCTATGGGAGCTGTGCCGGGACCGGCCGAAAACGACGTAACAGCCGGGAAAACGCAGCACCCGGGAACGTAACAGCGGGGTTCTACTGTATATGGGTAGTAAAGATTGCAGTGCTTGGAAGTGTCTGGTGGTTATACTTTGCCGTTTTGTGCCTGCCTAATAATTTGGAAAGTATGCATAGAAAGGTTAAAAAGGTTTGCTTTAATGAAGGAATTCTGCACTTGATGTATATTTTTTGCAATAAGGATATTTATGTATCATTTGTTTTATCACCGAGTAACTTAAAGTGATAGTGTTATGGGCCCCGTGTCGTAGAAACTCCGGCGTCGGCAACCTCGGCTGAGAAAATCATCCCGAACCACCCCGACCACGCAGGCCCTCCGCATGGCGCAGAGGCGTTAGTCAACTAATGTAATTTCTCAAAGTAGAATCTGTCGGGAAAATCGTAAAGTACGACTTAACCACAATATATGAGAAATTATCATTCTGTTACGAGGAAACTCCAACACAAACCCCTTTTCCAGCATTTTTACCATTCAAACCGTGGCGCGCCCGGGTAGGTTACTTGCAAAAACACCATCTAGATGGCGCTTGCCTCCTCGACAGCATAAAACAGCAGTGGCGCACAGAGGTGAACGTGCAGAAAAAAAGCTGCAGTTGCCGGGAAGCCTGAGAAGCATTCAGGGATCTTTGAATGCTATCGCGTTCCACTCTTAAAGGCGAAGCTTAAGTGTCCTCGAAATCTTTGTGGAAAACGTGGCTGGCAGCCTGGACACCTATAAGGATGCTAAAGATGGTAGTGCTTGGAAGTGTCTTGCCATGTGACTCGGTCGGCGTCCACGGATGATGGCATTCCTGGCGCTTTTTCGAAGGTCAGCTGGCACTGCTTAGTGGTGCCACGGCAGCTCATCTTTGAACATGTGTATGGGTGCGTGTCCATGCAATACTCTAACGATGCATTCTCGCCATGTACGCGCTCACCGTTTTCGGATATGCCTATCATGCCTGGTAGCCTCATCACCCAACTGTGCCATGTATAATTTAAGCACGAATGCATAGCACGGTAAATTATTTTGCCAAAAGTTACTGTTGCATGTTCACTCTGCAAACAGGCTGAAATAAATGTTGGAGAGGCACCCTTCCTCGTGAAATATTTGTAGGATCGCGCAAGCCTGCCATCTGGCGCGACATATAGATACCCTTCTACTTTAGCCAATGCCTCTAATGCCCTCTTCTGTCCCTATATGAAACTTTCGGGAAAGTTTCGTGACCAGAAAGAAAGTATAGAAGGACCCTGGTAGCGTTTGCTTCACAACTTTTCTGGCACAGGTGCCACACAAGGGAGATTCATAGACTCCCGTGTCAACAGAATTTGCGCAGTCATAGGCTCCCTTCAATGGTCAGGCGGCGCAGCGATCGGCTCAGCCGTCAGCGCCGCCGTGTCAGTTCCGCGAAACACCGAGGCGGCCACTTCTACGAAGGCATGCTTCTGCGGCGCTCATTTGAAACAAGTCGGGCGTTCTAAACTGTGGTTTTTAAGGCAATTGAAAACATTGAGGCCCATTTTCGACCACCGACACTCGAGAAAGGACGTCAACTTTACGACAACAACGATGTATTTCGTGTCAAAAGAGTAAACAGGACGGACATCGCAGCAAAGTTCTGGTCACGACAAATAAAGCGCGTTTACGACGTCGAACTCAAAGTAAGTGAACAAATAAATAATTTATTCCGCTTAAGAGGGCAAATACGGCCGTAGACGTTTTTCAACTTTCATTTGTATCTTCAGTATACTTCGAGCGTGCCTTGCTTATCACATTTGTCGAGGTTTTGGTGAGTTGGAAGGTAACTTGAATGATTCTTTATGGCGCTTTTTGCTCCGTTGACAAAGTGCCTCGAGCATATTCTGGTGTTGTCACTCGGGCTCCAGTGTGAGAGGTCATCATCGCTGAAACATAACAGAGAGCAATCAGCTGACACTAAGCAACACCTGAACAAATGTGTGCTAGCGTGCGCGAGAGAAGTGCTATTTTGCGAATACTCGATGTGTGCTGGGGTGCACCCCAGCCTTAGTTCTGTTGTTCTAAATGCGAGAAAACGTCGGCATGAATGAGCCCGGTTTCAGCAGTCGCGTCTTGATCCAGGCGCAGAAAGGAGCTGCACGTTGGCTTATTAATGCACAACAAGAACTACAGTGCGTACAAAGGTCCAACGCAGAGCGCTTACGAAGCTAGATTTGACACCTAACAACCACTGTGCATTTGTTTTGGAGCGAGAATAGCTCAACAATTATCCAAACCAATTTACAACAGCGGGAATCAGATCACGCGTGTTTATGCAGTTGTCGCTTTATTGTGCGTTTTCATGGACGCTGCCTTGTGTTTTTTTTTTTTTTTTTTTTTTTTTTTTTTTTTTGCGTTTGCGTCATAGTTGAACAAAAATTCGCAAGAGCGACTCTTACTTGACGGCCCGAACCACGACGATCCACCTTCAGCCACCGGGTTTCTCCCCACAGCCTTGAAGGGAAGCGGCACAATTTGATGCCGACATCCCCTTCGCGGTTGTGAAAATACCTAAAGGCTAAAGCAGCAGCATATGCGCATGTTATTTTTGTTCACACTTCTCACGGAGGAGCTGCCGAGTGGTCGCGGTGAATCCATTGAAAAATCTGAAAAGGAAGCTTTCAGGCGTGCCTGAGCGCAGTACGGCCAAAGGTGAAACGGCGGTGAGGGCCTACTCGCGGGTGCTCACCGCCGCTGCTAGGTGGCGCGACATGTACCACCAAACTGCATTGAAGGGTGCCTATAGTGCACCTTGCACTTGTCATACCAGAGTTTCAACCAACTCTGTTAGGTGCCTGTGTCTATCAGCGTTGCAGGGTAGCGTGGACGAGGCCCTCAAGCTGTTGCAGGCGACCGATGAGTCGAGCGTGGCCCCATGGGCGTTGGCTGCACTGCGGGATTCCTTGGAGGCTGCTGGCAAGCCTGTGCCATTCCAGGTGCCACCGTTGCGCCAGCAGGTACGGTTGGCCTCAACTGGTTTCCCCTCCATGAAACACCGTTCCTTGAAACCTGAGGCATGCATGCATTTGAATGAGTGTGGGGCCTTTCAGAGAACATGTCCACCACGAAAACATTTTAAGAGAAAAGGACTTTATATGCACTTAGGTAGACCATATTTACTCGATTTTAACGCACCTTTAACTGTAACATCTAGAAGTCACAAAAAACAATCTATCGCTGTTATTTACCTGCGTCATATTTTGTCTCCTTTTGGTTCACTTATGTATTTTCTTGTAAATGTAATTTTTGTTTTTCACATATTTTGTGTACAAAAGTGTTGCTGTACGTGCCTACTTCTATGTGCTTGTAACCATGTAACTTTTTTTTTTTGCAATTGTAATGTTGAGCATTGTGTCATTTTGGGAATAATCAAATTTTTTAGGAGGGGCAGGCACTTTGTCAGGCGTTTTCGCCGGTCCTCTAGGTCCTGACATTAGCTTCAGCACCAACTGAGACTTGTCCAGTTTTTGCAGCCAGAAACGATAAATGTAGTGCACTTGATTATCCACTCGCCACTTTTTCATGGCAAGAGAGAGATAGTAGTGGTTATTTTATTCTCACATGGAAAAAGGAAATAGTAATGGATCCGAGCCACAGTGGACTGGGTGTCACTCGCTATCGCTGTTGGAGGCTTCCTTATGAATCAGCAGCCCGGACAATCTCATATGCCTCAAAGCTGCTGCAGCTTCAACAGCCAAAGTGATTCATGTAGTATTGGATGGGATAGCATAAATTTTTTACGTGTAATGCAGTTTTGATTTGCGCTTGAATCTAGCAAGCATGTCATTTATTAGTACATTTTTCCGGAAAAACAGAGTGTGTCAGAATTGAGTTAATTAAGATACCTTACTCTTTACACTTACTTTCTCATTATACATACTTCCTCAAATCTCTCTCTCAAGTCTCACGACGCTTATGGTAAACCTTTTAAGGTTGGCCTTGTAAGCCTGAAATCTTCCGGGCAAAGGACACAGCAACAAAGTACTGCAAACAAGCAGAAGGGCATTTATTGCTCCTTGCATTCAGATAAGGGCAATCACTGGGTGTGGTGGGTTCTATTTCTTTTTATTTCAAAGAAACCTTTATATAGCATACCACAATCACAGCATGCATTAAAACCAAGCTTATTTTTTTCAGCAAGCATCCTTGTTTTATCACGCAAACATTTTCACGAGACAGGGTAGAAATTACTGCACGCAGTTGCATAATGTTGCAACATTGAAAATGTGTAAAAAAGGTTAATAAGATTTTCTAATAAGGTAAGACTCATTGTATATTCCAGCATAGTCGCTGTTGCTCAGGTACATTCCAGAATGTACAGCACTTTTCACTTTGCACATACAATCTGATTAGACAAGATTCTTCGCTATAGAATTGACGAGAACATTCGTCTTGCACTCAGCGATAACTTTGTAGGAGTGACTAGCTGGTAAGAAACGGTCACTAGAATACGAAAAAAAAAAAGAATGTACGCGCGTCAATATTTTGTGGTCCCGTAAGCGTTCACCTTTGTGCATGACACGGAAGAGCCTTTGAGAGCCAGTGAATATTGGCCTCCGTGCTGTAGAGAATGCAGCCAGGCACCTTTTCCGATTTGTTGACACAATAACCACACCCAGGGCAATCATTCCATTGCTTAGCATGAAGCATGTTTCTACGGACACAACGTTTGCTTGTCAGTGTCCTGATGGATGGGTGTTCTTTGAACTCGAGGTGGGTAGCAAGAATTATACACTGAATGTATGCGGTATATTTGCGATGTTGCCTCGACACCTGCCTTTCAAGGAGTATCTAATGAGTGTCCGTGCTTGTGCAGGAGGAGCAGCGACAGGACCACGTGCAGCAGTAGGATGCACCCTATGCCCAGCCATTATGTACATAGATCTAGTCGATTAAAACATCGTTCACTCAAAGGGGCGTCTCGTGTTATGATCAGTGAGCAGCCTTTTGGCTCTAATGAAGATTGTGGTGTCCTCACAATTTAATTTCCATGTGTGTGTTGATACCTACGCTCGTTTAGTCAAAATTTGCTGTCGACTCAAACATGCTTAATTGGATTTCAATTTTTTAGGACTGCACTGACTGGCCGGCATTCAATGGCCACCACGTCGGCATCACAATAAAGACACCAACTAAACAAATGTCATGCTGCCTTGACGTCTTGCGAGAGCACTGGTAACAATGCGAGCAAAACACCATATTTAAACGTGTCATAACTGCAGTCATAGCTTCGGCTTTCATAGATTTTGAAAAGGCATTTGATTCAGTAGAGATACCAGCAGCCATAGAGGCATTGCGTAATCAAGGAGTACAGGAGCCATACCTGAATATCTTGGCAAATATCTACAAAGATTCCACAGCTACCTTGGTTCTCCACAAGAAAAGTAGAAAGTTACCTATCAAGAAAGGTGTCAGGCAAGGAGACATAATCTCTCCAATGCTATTCACTGCATGCTTAGAAGTATTCAAGCTCTTAGACTGGGAAGGCTTAGGAGTGAGGATCAACGGCGAATATCTCAGCAACCTTTGGTTTGCAGATGACATTGCCCTATTCAGCAACAATGGGGACGAATTACAACAAATGATTGAGGACCTTAACCAAGAAAGTGTAAGAGTGCGGTTTAAGATTAATATGCAGTAGACGAAGGTAATGTTCAATAGCCTGGCAAATGAACAAGAATTCGGGATCGCCAGTCAGCCTCTAGAGTCTGTAAAGGAGTACGTTTATCTACGTCAATTGCTCACAGGGGACCCTGATCATGAGAGGGAGAGAGAGAAATAACTTTATTTTGCCCAAAATGTGGTTAGAGGAGGGAGTAACAAGAAGCCTCCACCTTCCGCCCTTTAGATGGCGGCCGGCAGCCCCTGGGCCGCGGCGGCGTCTTCAGCTTTTTGGACTAGGCTTGCTTGAACATCCGGGTCCAAGCTGAGCAGCACGGTCTCCATTGCTCCTCATCTCTTATTAAAGTTGGTTGTTGTGTTGTTGACCTGTTATTGTTATTATATTGTTTCTTTGGGCATGCCCAAATTATGTGTTGAAGGCCTGCTCTCTTTTTACAATGCTTACATATGTCTAATTTACAGAAGAATAAAATTGGGTTGGAGTGCATACAGTAGGCATTGCCAAATCCTGACTGGGAGCTTACAACTGTCGTTGAAAAGAAAAGTGTACAATCATTGCATTCTACCGGTGCTAACATATGGGGCAGAAACTTGGAGGTTAACAAAGAATCTCGAGAACAAGTTAAAGACCGCACAAAGAGCGATGGAATGGAAAATGTTAGGTCTAACGTTAAGAGATGGGGAGAGAGCAAACGGGGATAGCCGATATTCTAGTTGACATTAAGAGGAATAAATGGAGCTGGGCAGGTCATGTAATGCGCAAGATGGATAAACGGTGGACCATTACAGTTACAGAATGGATACCAAGAGAAGGGAAGCGCAGTCGAGGACGGCAGAAACTAAGTGTGGTGATGAAGTTAGGAAATTTGCAGGCACAAGTTGGAATTGGCTAGCTCAAGACAGGGTAATTGGAGATTGCAGGGAGAGGCCTTCATCCTGCAGTGGTCATAAATATAGCCTGATGATCATAGAGTTTCTCACTATAACACATTTTATAGTGTGAAACTCTATGCTGATGATGAACTGCAGTAAAATCAACAATACGAACTTCTCTGCACTTTGAAAAATATTCACACCATTTGAAAGTTGTGAGCTCTGTAACGAACCACAATCACAGCACCAAAGTGAAGGTAGGACATTCTTGTTTATACGTATATTGTGGTTACTTTCGGTCAAAGCAGTCCATTATGGCTTCCTAGACCTTTATTTCCTCAATGTTGTCGAGTACTAGACGCATCCGGAATGCACAATCTTGCGCTGGTTCTTTCATTTGCATTCCCAGTGCTCACTGCTTACCACAGCGAGTGTTTTCAAGTACGTAGGTCTCTGCGAACATCATGGAAGACCCGAGATATCAGATGTCTTCGCAACTGCACACCGTGGCCTTACTCCTCTTATACCTTGAGAGGTCCCAAGGCAGCTCACAAATCCGTATCATGCATCGCAGCCTAGTAGAGCGTCCAAGTCATCCCGAAACACAACAAACTGGAACTTTAGCCAGGACTTTTTCAAAATGTGCGTCGCCAAGAAATTCTGATCAACTATAATCATATTATCAAGATTTGACTGTGAATGAGCTGTTAGAAAGGCCTAGCCCCCACTTAATACAAACCCCTTTATAATGAAGTGCTTGGGTCCTGCGAAATCATTCGTTGTACAGGTTACTTTGTTGTAAAGGTTGTGCACTACACAGTTCACAATAATAACGGGACAGAATTACTCCATTATACAGGTCATTTCGTTGTGAAGGCGCTTGACTGCACTTGTGTGCCTTCTGTAAGCACAGCTGTTCTTTTGGTACCTCTGGCATATAAAAATTTTGTGAACATTGAGAGTATTCTAGCTGTGTAAAGTAGCACTTTCTTTTTCTTTTTTCTTCTTTTTTTTTGGGGGGGGGGGGGGGGGGGGGGAGTCTCTCTTTGCACTTGGGTGTACTTGATGGTACCTGATAGCTGAACTGTTCGTGTCGCAACACATCCTCCCAGTGCTTGAAACCAAAGCTGATTGCTGTAGATACATTTTTAATACCTGCATAAATTTAAATTTGAAGGCAATGATTGTAGAGTATTTCGATATAATCCGTAACACGAATTCGCATATTTGACAAAGAAATACCTTCGTCATTCCGATATTCGTTATAAGCATATATTCGTTATACCCATGTATGTGCACGGTAAATGATGCACCTTGAGGGATGACGAGGGCGTTTGCGACCACGCGCCAATTCAAGGAGAAGCAAAGTAAAAGCGGGTAACGCGCGTGACCTAAGCGCCAGTGATCTGACGTAACACGCGTTTGAGTGCGAGCTTGCCCAGTGCGTGAAGCTTCGAAGGCCGTTATAGAGGAGTTCGTAACTGGTTGCAGACATCCAAATAGCATGTAGCTAATTACTCTAACGCAATAAAAACCGAAAGTGAAACATACCCATTTAAAAAGCAAAACCATAATAGTCGGACGGTCGAGTGATGGCGCTTGTGTCCAAATCAAGGAGGCTGAGAAAAATTCCAATTATGATGTGCAAGTGAGAAACTTTTGGACTGGAGGTGGCTCACCGAAAGTGAAGCCGTTCGCCGCCATATTACTCGGGGCAAAATACCCGCGCCGCCGTGGGTAGCAGACAGAGCACGCTGTGTGCTGTTGCGCTGCTGTTGTAATGGTATTGTGGCATGCTTTTCTAGAGCATTGCAACACCTCAGTAGATCATGGTGAAATCGTACGTTTCTATTGGCTGTACAAATCGGCTTAACATTTCACCTGTAATTCCGCCTGTCCCTTTGTTTGCTTACAGGCCGCCTGAATAATGCGCGCTTTTCTTCCATTGGGAAGGTGCACGCACATGATGTAGCACATGATGTACACCACGTACATTACACGGGTCTCGATGTTAAATTTACACCTTAAATACTCATTGGCGCTTGGCAGCGCGTGGTTGGGCTGGGATTTCCCCGCTAGTTTGCAGTGCGCTCGAGTTGTGCTCAAATACGCGTGCGGTCCGATTGTACGCACTGCAATGTGTCTGCGTGTAATAGGACTCAAGCACAACGGTGCTTATGTACTGAGCATTAAGGCACTCGTCCGCGTCTGTCGTGTCTTCTTCGTGTGTATGTGTACTTTTCTTGCGCTATATCTGGAAGTAACTATGCTAGACCAACTAGCCCAAGGAGAAATGGGAATCCTGAATCTTAAAGTAGGGGTGGGCTAACTTGAAATTTGTGAGTGGGCTAACTGAAATTTTCCACCACCAAATTTCAGTTGACCCACCCCCAAATTTAAGTTGGCCCGTCCCCAAACCGAAGTTGGCGCACGCCCAAATTGCAAGTTTGCCCACCCCAGATGTTATGTTGGCCCACCCCAAATCATAGTTGGAACACCTCTACTATAAAGTTTGCCCATGCATTTTCCTATGGAGCATTATGTATCCTTTGGGTATTCTCTGTGTTCAAACTTGTTTATTGGTTTCGAATTGTTATTGCTAATCGAATTATAAGGGTACCATGCAATATCTACAAATTATGCATTTTTGTGCTGACACAAAACATTACACTTTTCGCATGACGGAGCTGGCGTACTCGCCACAGAATGCTTACGTATTAAAAGAACCTAATCATTAAAACGCTTTCATGCATGCAACAAATAAATGTAAAATATATTACTGTAACTAAATTGCCTCATTACAAGTAAAATATTTATGTGAGATAAGCAAATATTTTTTGTGCAATTTTTGATCGGGAAACGTTTCTCTTGGAGTTGTTTTTTACACAAGTAACATCCACATGCTCCACATGTGGTCCACATTACACTTTCAAGCAACGGCGAAAGCAAAAACCAATCTCAAAGGTCATGCTTTTGTGTCGATCCTGACCGTGCCAAACGCGATTCGTAACGCGATTGCAGGCGGCAGAAGTTACGTCATGGCTTCCATAAAGTATCAGAAGACTGAAGATGCCAGTCCAAGTACGAGCTCTAGCCACAAGGTGCGACAGGTCGCGGGTCATGTCAGCATCTGTGTGGAAGTCTGTGCTGTGGGTCTGTAGTACCGTTTGTGCACAATCTGTCAGTATGTCGCCAGCCTGGTGTCTGGGCTGTGGGTGTGCGATCGGATGTGAGGTAGCATGCACGCCGTAAGCTGGCGGGCCGTGGCATGTTCGGCGGGGCGTGTGAGCCCACGCTAGAGCGCCGGGCATGTCAGACGGCGGGTCGAGGCCCGTCTGGAGGCAATGCAAGCACTGCCCCAAGCAACGCGCGTTCAAGACAGTGGACGAGTTTCGGACGCACTTGCGCGAGCGCCACTGCACCAAGGAAGGCGGTTCGTTTGTGTGCCGCTACGGTGAACATGAAGTGTGCGCGTCGTTGCCCCTCGAGGGCGTCAGCGACGAGGACTACGAGGCGCACGTCGCCAAGCACCATCTGCTTCGCGAGTACTGGCCGGACGCAGTGGCCGAGGCGCGCTGGACGCTGCACCGTTCGGCGCAGAACTTGCCGGCGGTGCTGAACGACCCGCGCCGCAGCCGCCGCGAGGTCGACTTCTTCACGCGCACCTGGGGCGACCACTTCACCGAGGCGCCGCCGGCCGGCGGTGAGGGCCCTGGAGCGCGGATCACCCGCCAGCTGTTCGACCCGTATCTGGCGCGATGCGCGCGGTCGCGCCGTCCAGTGCTCGTCGGCGATGGCAACCCCCGAGACTGCGCCCGCTGCTGGAAGCGAGCTCTGCCTGCCCGCCGTGTTCCTGGGTCCCGAGCTGCGGCTCGAGGAGCCGGCGACGTTCGCGCAGGCCATACCGTGGGCGGCAGGGCCATCGCGACTTCTGCAGGAGCGGCTCACCCACTACCTGGACTTGGTCGAGGTCCAGCTGGCGCGCCAGGTGTCCCTGCGCTCGGACGCGTTCTTCCAAGCGGTGCGATCGCACGACGTGCTCGCCGAGCGGTTGTCTTCCTGCGCGTCCGTCGCTGCGGTGCTGCGCTCCCAACTGGCCCGCGCGAGAGACCAACTGGCCGGCGGCGGGCTGCGACTGCTGTTGCTGTGGCGCCGCCGGGCGCGCCAGCGGACGCTGTGTGCCAAGCTGCAGCTGCTGGCCACTCTGCACCAGGCGCAGCCCACCATCCAGCGGCTTCTGGCCAGCGGGGACTTCGCGCGCGCCCTCGATTTCATCGAGGCTAGCCGCTGAGATCGTGGCACTCGAGCTGGCGGGCGTCCAGAGTCTGCGCCACCTGGGCGCACAGTTGCTAGAACTAGAGCGGCACATCGAGCGCAGCATGGCGGCCGACTTGGCCCGGGGCCTCAGCGCCGAGTTGAACAGGCCGCCCGACGACCTGGCCCCCATCGGGCAACAGGTGGGCACACTTGTGGGGCTGCCCGTGTTGCACTGGCAGAGCGGGTCTGCAGGGAAGCTTCTATTAAGGTTTTCATTTTAGCATTCTGTGCAGCAATCTCGCAATTAGGTGTACGGCTACTATTTGAAAGATCTGCAGAAAATATATGTTGTATTTTATGGCAAATGAAAATAGCTGTGTATATGTTAAACATGTGACTATCTTACTGACGTCTTGAAATTGTCAAGTGTGTCACTCCATTTACACATTACCGTAGTGCGGTGGCATTTGCATGAAATGTCCGTATATTTAAGCCTCCTTCCTATGTGTGAGGCAGCCTTTACAATGACATTACCAGAGAGAACTGCAAAGCTCTTAAGAACAGCACGCAGAGTCTGTACACTGCACAACCTTAGAAAAACGGCACACTTGTGTCAGAGCACTCCACCTGGCAAATAATAATAATAAAGCATTGCGACAGCAGCCCACGACAACAATTTTATTTTTACATGCACACAGCACATACATGTCGCTAAAGAGCACGGACTGTACTGGTGGCAAAAGTATCGCTGGCAGCCACGCACTTGCATGTTCACTCAAACAGTACCATGATGTTTTGTCTCAGTTATGCAGTGCAAAAATACTGAATGTGCATAGCTCAGGGAAACTTGTGTAAATAGCTGTTCTGGCTAAACTGTTGGCCTGTCCACATTCATGTTTGGTGGTATGTTTGATATGTTAGTTAAATGTTTCATGGAGTTTGAACCATCTGGTTAAGGCACACTGACACTAAAAAGGGTGAAATCACAGTCACCAGACAAGTTGGACATCAAAATGGTGTCCCTCACTAAACTTCGATGATGTGAGCTCACTGAGGCATTGCTTTCCATTTTAGCAAAAAAACCCCATTTGAGAAAAAATGCAGGCGACGCAGCTGGATTGCTATCGCTCTGTGGTTGAATCATATACAAGTGACAGCTACAGGCAACGTGACGAGGAAGCAGTACAATGCGCTCGGTCATGTGCTTTGGCACATTTTGTTAGTGAACACCTCTCTAACAGCAGGCTTACGCTTTCCACTCCAGTTTGTCTGTGTGTGTTAACTACTACGAATAGTTGTAGGACAAGCTTTCTTGTGCCCATTGCTCAAATGACGCAGTATTTAGATTCGAGGGGCTGTACCGTCGTACACCGCAGCAAAAAACACTGCCCTTGCACAGAGGGAGAGATTTTATTTACAAGAAAGGCAGAGAGGTTGGCTTGAGCTGATGCACTAGCCTGCTACTCTGCACAGGGGAAGAGGGAAGTAGAGAGATAAGTTATACTTAGGAGATGGGAAGGAGTGGATGTGTTTACACTTTACACAACGACCCTACTGAAGCCACTCATTCAGTCCCACGGCATGCAGGAACTCAAAGAACACCTTCATTGCCTGCCTGATAGTTGTAGTATCAGGCCATGGCTTGAGAGTGCCTTTTGACAATGGTTGCCCACTGACGATGCCTAGGAAACTGTCTAGCATTCGTCTCTCTTGCACATAGGCTGGGGAACCACATGATATGCGTTCCAGCATTTCAGGTGCCTGGCTCAGGAGTGAGATGTATGTAGCAGCAGGTGAAAAGCAATGCCAAAATCAATGTGTAACAAATATGCCTGGCTTTGTATAACTTTGAAGGGCATGCAGAAATTTCCATTTGAATCAAATATGTGAATCAAATCAAACAGAAGTTATAAAAAGTTAAATTACTTTGTTATATAGAGAATTTCATTATATTGAAGCTCGTTATATCGAGGTTTAGCTGTACTTGCATAGTCCTACTCTGTAGAGCATTAGCCAAGCTGTTCACGAAAAAAAAAAAATTTTAAACATGGCACGAAATAAGATTTTAAGACGTGGTGCTCTGTCGTCAGACCTCTGACAACTGATCACTGTAGGCCTTATCACTGTATTTTGCGACCGTTTTTCTTTTTTTGAAAAGCTTGGCTAACATTAACAGGGACACACAGTATAGTATAAATCAGACAAGCAGAGCTATTTCAGGCCCATACATTTGATGTGGGACTTTGTCAATCCAGACATTTGAAGCCTCACTTGTAGGCTTGGCATTGTCCAGGGCATGCTTCGAGTACTATATAGGTGGCCTGGAAGCTTACAAGTATAACGCGCGCATAACATGCAACTGGCTTTTCAGGGCTAGAAGTCCAGGTTTGTTCTTGGAAGTGATGATAAAAGATAGTGCAAGTGTCTTGCCAGCAGGCAAAGATAGGCTTGCACAGGTTCACAGGACCTGTATACTTACATCGATTGGGTAAGCAAAATGCTTCCGCTATAGTGCCCTTGATTGAGGTGCAGCGTGGCAAGCCAAAGCATATCGGTGCTTGTGCCCAAAGGCTCTCCGTACACAGACATGATGAGTCGACGTGAGATAGCACAGGCATGCCGACCACACAGAGTCTTGTCATACTGGGGCTTCCTAAAGTACGAAATTAAGAATGTTTTTAAACTTTTCAACTATGCATTCAGACCAAGGAAACGGCATTTGTTTGTATTTCGTCTCGAGTTGCACAAGATGCAGCGGCGATGGACATGCAATACACACCAAGCTGCGTCGACTGAGATGACATCCTCCATGACAACACACAGGAACAGCAGTGATGTAGAGGAAGTGTGTACTCAGCCAACTGGTGTCCGATTGACTGATCACTCAAGGTGCTTCAGGGCAATCAGGAACAAATTCTAAACATCCAGAACCAATAGATCGAGCAACTGGAACAAGCAATCTCGACGCAAGACGAGCCATCTCGTCGCCATCAAATTGCCGCACGATAAATCTCAGAAATCGGGTTTTAGCTTTAATGTTGAAAAATTCATTTCGTGGGGGGCAATGCCCGACTTGTGCATATCGTGTTTATGCCTTCGTCTTCCTTGGGGTTACATCTATGTTCCACTATACCAATAATAAAGTACATAAAGTTTCAGTGACAGTAACCTGCTCACCCTCTTAAAGTTTTTGCCTGCGCAGTATTTAAGACTCATTTAAGTGCTTGTGTGAGTGTTTCGTTCTGGAGCACCTGCATCAGGGCTGTTCTTGACAGAAAAAGATTTGTGTTTGTACAGGAGGAGGAAACCCTGACAGCCCTAGTGGCAGGCATTCTGCGTCTGAACCGGCCGGCGAGTGCAGACTTTGCAACGCTGCTGCGTGAAGAGGCATGCACGGCCCTGCAGGCAGCTGTCAAGGCAGCCCTGGCTGAGGGCATGTCGCAGGGCGATGCTTGGACTGCGCTGCTCGAACGTGCTCTGGATGCTGCCGAACTCATGCTGCGGCGCACCTGTAACCTGGCGCGGCTGCAACGCTGCGCTCTGGCTGCACAGGCAGCGGAAGGGGCCGCCCTGGAACCTGAGGAAGAGGTCCGGCTCGAGCAGGCTCGACGGGGCGCCCTGGCTGCCGTAGCCGAGGTAGCTCAGGAGCGCTGCGCAAGGCTCGTCCCGTCCGACGCGCATCGTTCGCTACTCAACACAGGCAGCTTCCCCGCACTGTGCCGCCGTGCCGAGCAGTGTGCCGAGGACTGGGCACAGCTGTGCGAACACCGTAGCCAAGGCAGCCTGGTGCTGGCACTGCGCACTCAGGTATGTCTCTCGTGAGACTTGATGCACCGCACTTTTGGCCCTGAGGTCAGGTTATTGGACATTATTTTCTTGGGCACAGCGTGAACAGCATTAAAAGAAAGTACTGCTTTCCAGCACTGTAAACGAGACAACCAAATAGACAAGACAGAGTGCTGGCTAGCAACACGTCTTTGTTGCTGGATACTACAAGATATACAGGGTGTCCCAGCTATGACGCAGCACGATTTAAAAATAGAGAAACGGTGTTACGCGAAGCAAACCTAGTGCAGTATTGTTTCCAGTACAGTGGAGTAGCCGCCAGTAATTTTTTCGTTACTGAGATTTAATTAGGTAATTATAATTCATTATCTAACTCGAGAAGTACTGTCCTAATTGTCAAAGTGTCATTGAGAAAATTGTAGCGCACCATGAAAAACTACCGATACAGCTTTCTGTTGCTCAATACGTGCTACATAAATGTCTTTTTCCGAGTGTGAAAGAAGCCCGCGAATACACGCAAAGTGCCTCGAGTGGCCAGTCGCGCAGCAATTCTGCGTGTATTCGCGGGCTTCTTTCACACTCGGAAAAACACATTCATGTAGCCTGTATTGAGCAACAGAAAGCTGTATCGGTAGTTTCTTATGGTGCTCTACACTTTTCTCATTGACACTTTGATAATTAGGACAGTACTTCTCGAGGTAGATAATTAATTACAATTACCTAATTAAATCTCAGTAACGGAAAAATTACTGGCGGCTACTACACTGTACTGGAAATAATATGCACTAGGTTTGCTTCGCGTAACGCCGTTCCTCTTTTTTTAAATCGTGCTGCGTGATAGCTGGGACACCCTGTATAAGCCGTAATCAAAGGAGGACATATGAAAGGACAGCATTACATTACAAATCACACATTCCCAAGAAAAAAAATTAAATGGACATTCAAAAGTGGGGAGGGGGGTCAGAGCTTGTTTTCTGCTAAATGCTTTGCTTACACCATGTTTGTGCACTGCAGGCGGATCGGTTCGTGAGCCGCTTCCATGAGGAGCACAAAGCCAAGCTCAGGTGAGGGCATACCATAAGCAGTGCACAGAGCAGCAACTGGAGAGTTTTTTGACGATATTACCTAGAGGGAAATCTGGCGCCACTGTCAATGTGAGAGTTATGAGGGCACTGTGACATCGTGGGGATGTCGAGATACGAAAAGTTCAGCATGTCTTAAATGTGGCTTGACCCGGGATGTGGTCATGGCTGCACAAGTAAACCTTCCTTAAAATGACGCCTTCATAAAGTTCTTCCCTAATGCATCTTGCATTAATGTTTACTTACATGTCAGGCTCTTATGCTGAACGCATTAAGAAGACGTATTTTGGCCCCTGCCATTTTTGAAGATAGGCTACGTTGCTAGGCAGGCCTCAGCAGCAAGAATATTTTCAACGATAATTTCAGTAACAAAGGGTCAAAGAAAAAATTTTGATGAGACGACACACACTGATTGTGCACCTTCTCATCTGTTTTCCATCTTCAGTGTTCTGATTCAATATAACTGTGGACTTAAGTGCAAATGCTCTAAATTTACTAAAATATATCGCTATATAATACTATACAGCAAAAGCAGCATTTTATGCCCGATTTTATCAGTCAACCATTGTGACACTGTTAGCCTCTAGAAGGCATCCGAGACATTCCCTCTAGGTAATTGTTGTATGGCTGTGACACCCCTTTTCCACTGCCCTGTGCATCTCAAGACCTGCTCCTCTCGTAGCCTGCTGCTCGATGGCGAGTTGTGGGCGCGCGTGGACGTGCCAGCCGAGCTGCAGAGCATGGTGGACCAGTTCCTGGGCGTCCAGGGCCCACGCACGCAGGGGGGCAGTGCACCCCAGCTGATGCTGGATGAGCAGCGCTACAGCATCGCTGGCAGCACGCTGCTCTTGCTTCGCATGGTGCTCGAGTACTGCCATTGCGCCCGGGACCTGCCCTGGGTTGGCCTGAGCCTGGCGGCCAAACTGCAGGAGCTTGCTCCGGCTCTTCAACTCGCGCACCTCCCAGCTGGTGCTGGGGGCCGGGGCACTGCAGCGTGTCGGCCTCAAGACTATCACGGCCAGCATGCTGGGTATGGACTGCTGCACACTTTTGGCTTGTGCTCCCTCTAAAACAAATAAATGATTCCGGGGTTTTTACGTGCAAGAACCACAATCTGGTTATGAGGCACAATATCGTGGGGAACCCCAGGTTAATTCAGACCACCTAGAGTTCTTTAACATGCACCTAAATCTAAGTACACAGGCGATTTCGCATTTCCCCCCAATGGAAATGCAGATGCCACGGCCGGGATTGAACCCTCGAGCTCAACAGCATAATGCCATAGCCACTAAGCTAATGTGGCACGCAGCGAGGCACACTTTACAATGCAATTTTGCCAAACAATAATTATGGTTCACCATTTGTGCATTTATTTTGTTAATGATGTGAACTCAGTAATCTCCTGTATGGAATTCTATGGGACGCCAAGACTGGCATGATGTTCCGACAGAAAGTGTTTAACATGCAGTGTTAATGGCTCCTTAAATGATTTTGGTCATGCTTATTAAGAGAACAGCCTAGACGCAGTATCTCTCGCAAGATTATTTCTCAAGAATTTTACATCAGTGAGCTATATTAAAAGAGCTACAAGTAGTTAATTAAGCGTTACCTTCCTCTCGGGACACTCCACTCCCCCTAAACTTTTATTCCGTGCAGCCATGGCTTTGCCCCGCCTCCTTGGGCACAGCATCGCGTGGTGACGCAAGTGTTGTCCACCTCCAGTTAATTTCAACTGAGTGTGTTCTTGTGTCTCCTTGCATGCAGTTTTGCTCCTTACGGTAGTGATGGTGGCCTTAAAGACGAGTTAACTTGCAGTGCTCGCATCTTCTATAGCGTGCAGTCAGTGCAGTTTACTTCATGCACGCATACGTGCACTGCAAGAAAGTGAGCACAGTACAGCACCGGTACGATTCATGTTTCTGTCACCAGTAGTCATCGCTGCTCTCATGTTCATGCGAAATAACTTCTCTGTATCTGGCTGGCAGCAGTCATAACTAAACTATGGTTAACCCTTCCCCTTTCCACAACAGAGCCTGACTTTTCAGAAGAAACTTTTTATTCCACTCCCTCCTTTGCACTTACACGCAAATGCATGTGTACAGCTGAGCACTGTAGCGGACAACCTGCATTTGTGGGCACAAGTGCATCGTTGTTTTAGAGAAACGTTTACATTTATTGCATGTGCATTTTTACTTTTGCAGGTACACAATTTACTGTGTATACATGTACTATTAAGAGTTAGCCTAATGGATTGGCATGCTTCAAGCATTTCCAATGATGCCACATGGGAAGCCAATCAATCACTGGAGCAGCATCAGAATCTATGTGGAATGGGCACAGGCAGTCGAAAAAAACATGGGGAGTGGCGCCACTGTGATCTCCAGCGATGTAGATGTTTAAAACCTAGTAATAAATTATGATGTTTACACACAGCAACCTGGACCTATACAATAAATCCATAGCAAAAGAAATCTCAAAGGCGGGCTTTGTAGGTGAGGTCAGGATGTTTTGTGTCGGTGTGTAAAACACATCTTTTAAAAGGATGCTAAAGCAAAAAGTTCCTTCAGCTGTATTAGTAAGCTACTCTTCTACAAACCATAAAACCCACTCCCATCATGAATCAAAAGATCATCGATTTTGCAATCAATGCAAAATCAAAAGACAGGTGGCGACACCATGGATATTGATGGCATTTGCTCGGGCCTCGTATCGGCAAAGGACTGCGGTGTATTATAAAGGAGCCGAAGACTGAACAAAGCAAGTTTCAAGAACCTTTAGTGATAACCCACCGCAGTAGCCCAATGGCTATGGTGTTACGCTGCAGAGCTCAAGGCCAAAGGTTAGATGCCCGCCGCATTCACCACATCTGGGTGGGGGTGAAATGAAAGAATGTCATGCGCGTAGATATGGATGCCTGTTAAAGAACCCCAGGTAGTCAAAATTACAATGTTTACACTCCGGAGTATCCCACTACAGCATCCTCATAACAAGATTGTGGTTCCTGTCCGCAAAATCCCAGTATTTCATTTTTTGTTAGCTTTTTGTGATCCACAATGGCTCATACACGAAAAAATTGAGCTTGAGTGACATCACACTGACTTACAGGCTTGAGCTTGAGTTTCAGCACGAATTTTAAAACATTCTCTGGTAAAATTTTCTCTTCTGATAAATGTAAAATTGGGGAGCTTAAGCCATAGTGCACCGAAGTGTTCTTACATATCCACAGCATCACGCCCAGATTGTTTTTTTTTTTTTTTTTATGCCGCTTCTGCATTTTTTTGTATGCCCAGCGGTCTCCAAACCTTCTTTGAGTATGTCAAATTTGAAACCTTCCATTAACAAATATAGCTTTAGAGTAACACTTTATCAGTCTATAGGGTGTCCCAGGTAACATTAGCCAAGGTGTTCAATGGAAAAAAAATCTATAAAAGGACGACGCAAGATACAATTATAAAGCCTGCGATGTTTGGTTGTAAGACCTCTTACAATCGAACACGATAGGTCTTATAATCAATCGTACCTTGCAGCATGTTTTTGAATTATTATTTTTTCTTTGAACAGCTTGGCGAACGTTAGCTGGGACACACGATATATTGATTTGATGTTTCTCATTAGTGTCCCTATAAGTTAAGTACACACACTAGCGTTGGAGATGCTCTCCTGCAGTCCATGTATGTTGACAGAGCCAAGGGCGTCTGTGCAGCGCTGGCAGCCCGCTGCCTGCAGCTGCATGTGGCGTTCCTGCCTCGTGTCAAGTCGCACTTCGAGCAGCACCTGGTGGCTCGCAAGGATACAGCCAGGCACTTTGATGCCATTGCCAAGGTTAGTCCAGCTGCCATTAGCCTACCCGCGCCCAGTCCAATGCAGCGCATCCCCAAGAGGCCTATGGCCCATCTCAAGACGTCCTCTTTTTTTTTAACACGAAAGTGTTTTATGCCGTGGTCCACCAAGACTTCACTGACGTATTTCCGTCACGGAAATACGTCATAGAACATAATACAAAGAAAGAAACCAGAAGAAAAAGTTCCACAAACATGCAAAATTTGGAAATCGAACCCACGACCTCTCGGTCCGCGACGATAGATCGCCGAGCGTTTAACCCATTGCGCCACAAACGCATTTGCAGAGAGCTACACAGACGCGCCTTATATATCTAACACTCCTCCGTGTACCCGCGCTCTTGCTCGGGGCGGTGCCGCCGCCTACGAGCAGAAAAGAGAAGTACTGCATTATGACACTAACGCGCACCGACAGTGAACGCTTCGGTGGTCTCAGCACTACGACGCCTCGATGCCAGCATTCGAAGGGACGCTGGCATCAAGAAGCACTACCAACGCCAACCTAGGTGGCGTTCACCGTACTCAGCACAGCGGAGCGTGGCCTCCGCAATTAGCTCTGAAAATGTTTCTGAAGTTGATCGCGGAGGCTGCAATTACGACGCGCTGTACGCGCTGATTTGACTCGGTGACGATTCAGTTACGTGCTTTGTCTTGCGCGTTGTATTAGTGTGTCAGTTACGTGCTTCGTCTTTCGCGTTGTGCTAGCGTGTGCAGCGTAGTGCAGCTTCCATATGCACGACGGTTGCTCATGGTCATCGACGTTGGTAGTCGTGATGGAGGAGACGTGCCACCAGGCGTCAGCGTGGGTGCATCAACGCCTAAGGGCGCTTTAGCCACAAAACACCAATAGACATTATATATCAATGTGCAATAAACATTACACTACTTCTGTGAAGACACGTTTCACTTTCGTGTTCTATACCGATTCCTATATAAGAGGGATCAACCACATTTTTTTGTGTTACTTTTTACTGAAAGGTGTCTTGCACTTTGAAGGCTTGCACTATTCAAAACAACATGCGTTCAAACATTGATGGAGATGCGATTTGCTGAAATACTAATAGTGAAGCTAAAGAAAGCCTTGTCAATGCCGAGGCTTGCAAGAGTGTAATGATACCAGGAAAGACATAACTACAAACAGGATGATGTGTGTGTTTGTTGGGTGGCCACCTGGCCAGATTTACTCTTGTGCAACTGGCATTTCCCCTCACAGTACTGGCTGCCAGTTTGATGCCCTCTCTGGTACACCATATACTGGTTCTGCCTAAATTGGCACATTTAAACTGCACTGTGCCATTACTACTATAGTAATTCCTGTAAACATCATATACATTGTCATTATACTACGTGTTTCTTCAATGTTTTTCGTAGGCTGCTAATGAATGAGTTATATTTGCAAGAGCAGCAGCAACATTTCTTTTATAATGCCTTTCAGTCAAGTTTAGTCAGGCAAAGTTTGTACTCGGCGCATCGCGGCATAAAATCATTTTCGTTTTGTTTTAGCATACAGTACTTTTCACAAAAAACACAACAGCCCCGTCCCCCTATCAGTGCAGTTTTCTTTTGTTGCCGCTGGTGGTTACCTTATACATGTTCTTGCGTTTCGTTATTTTGTGCTTGTTCAAGCATTTCACTAAAGTGTGCACAAGTGGAGCAAACCAAGGCTCTATTTCTCCTAAATGTTCAAAATCATACGTGTACAGTGGTTATGGTTTGCCAGTGGAGAGCGCTTTCACTTTGTTGCTTGCCACAGTATCGCTGTTTCTGGATTTAACTTCGAGACCAGAACTTCACGTCACAGTCACTAGGGATTTCATTCTTCGTGCACTCAATGTATACGTTGTACCGTTTTGGAAACACCATGTCAGCAGACTGCAACGTAGTCAAATTGTGTCCCGCTGAAAGTTACCTCTTCACTTGTTCTACCAACATGGTAAACTTAGAGCGACAGAGCTTCTGCTTGCCCTAAACAACAGGTGAGCACAATCATAATATAAAAGCTACATTTAACAAAAAAGAAATAATCAGTAGAACAATGCACACAATGTGGGCCCCTGACAAGGCTTCGATATATTGAGTGAGCACATGTAGTGTGCAGAGCATCCTTGGCCAACAACACAGAACCCACAAAGTATTTTACCTGTAATCATATATTACTTATGACAATAATACACCGTAGCACTAAGTCTCCCTAATAACCTTAAGAAAATCTTCACTTTTGTGAGATGACGATAGGTGAGAAATGAAAAGGTCGAACAGTATTGCAGTGCTGGTTTTGAGCACAAGCTTGCCTATGTGATCTTGACGATCACTCAGTTCCCAAAAAATAAAAGAAAGAGGGCATCTTTATTTGCAGGAGTATGCCGAACATGTGACGGAGATCTTCGCCAAGCTGGCCAGCATTGTGAGCAATGTGCTGGACGGGCAGCTTGCCGAGGTGAGCCGGGTAGCGTAAGGGGGTTGGGGCACTTTGTTTTATTTAAATGTGTGCACCTGTGTCCAGTGGGAGGTGAAGGCACCCGTGCCATCACCAGCCTTCCGGGGTATTGCCCGCCACCTGACCAAGTTCCACACTGCCGTGGCAGAGCTGCTGAGCCCAACAGACGTGGGTGCCCTCCTGGAAGCCGTGCACGCCACATTCCGGTCCCTGCTTGCGCGCCACCTAGCACGTCTGTCCATAAGTCGCGACGGAGGACCTCAGCACGGGTAGCTACTCATGTTGCTGTGTTCGGGGGGGCCTTCAACCGGCTGAACCCTTGTGTCCTCCTTTTGCAGGCTGGTCACCCAGGAGCTGATTTTCTACGCTGAGCACCTGCGCAGCCTGGGTTGTCCAGTGACAGACAGCAGCAGCCTGTGGCAGCAAGACGAGTTTATTGAGGCAGCTGCTGGGCCAGGGGCTGTGTGAGCCAGTAGGCAAGCGCTGGCTGGAGCACACACACTGCCAGCAACAGATAGAGGCCCCGGCGTGAGCCCTCGGACGAGCTACCAGACAGCAGGGAGAGCCGCAGGGTGCGCAGCTGCAAAAGGAGACCCCGGTCAGAACCACGCGCAACACTGGCGGGCAGGCCACTTACCAGGAAGAAGTCGAGCGTGAGGCAACCGTAGGCCAGCACGAGCAGGTAGCCTGGCTGGTAGAGCAGCATACTCGCCAGCAGAGCCGCTATCATGCTGCACAGGGGGACAGCGTACCGTGGTAGAGAGCACTGCAGCCACACGGGCAGCCCAGCCCACCTTACCTGACGAACTTGTAGCTGCTGAACGCGACCAGGTCCAGGACGCGCAGGTTGGAGCGGATGGAGAGGATGTACGTGGCCAGCCAGATAGCCAGAACCTCGAGGGTGAGCCACATGAGCGCCGAGCTTGCCTGCAGGCCCAGCCGTTCGGGGGTGAACCTGCGCGTGAGCAGAGTTGGGGCACACCGCGCCCACACAGCAACGCGGCGAGCGCTCACTCATTGCGCAGGCCCAGCAGGTAGCCCGAAAGCAGCACGTACGTCACCAGCGCCATGCCTGCATTAAAAATCATTTTTGTGACATTGTGTTTCCCGGCTCCCTGGTGCTTCTTACTCGGAATATAGAGGTCCGGGGCGTTGACGTCGTACCGCGGGGGCACCGGTTCGTCCTGGTCGTACTTGACGGCCCAGTCCTGCAAAGGACTAGCCCGTCAGCGCCGCGCTGCCGCCGCCTGCCAACATCACTCACCGTGTGGCCGAACGGGAAGAGCAGAAGCAGCAGCTTGCGGCCCACGTAAGACGTGTCCACGGCGAAGTAGTACTTGATCTTAGACACCGAGACGTACTTCTCGAGCTGCGCGATACCGAGGCGTCAGCGGCAGCATCGAAGATGCCGCGCTACCTTACCTTCTGGTGTACCATGTCCTTGCCCTGGCCCGCCAGCGCGGTGCCGTACTGCATGGCCATAGCGGCCATCGGGTCTGGCATCATGGGGTAGACACCAGGCGGAGGCATACCGCCGTACGGGGCTCCTGGGAACCCCGTGTCCTCGAACAGCTGCGGGGCGGCCGGTCGCCCTGCGACCCGGATTCGAGCAAGTTGGACTTATCTTAAAAATTTAATTATGGGGTTTTAAGTGCCAATACCACGATCTGATCATGAGGCACGCCGTAGTGGGGGGTCTCCAGATAAATTTTTACCGCCTGGAGTTCCTAAAGTGCATTCATTGCACGGTACACAGGCGTTTTTCGACTTAATACATGCAACAGGGAGGGCGAGCAAAGAGTACAGGCAGATAACGTCCCGTGTTCACTGTGACTGTATGTTTTAAGTGGTGTTGCTGAAGATAGTTTTCTGTCACTACGGAAAACGATCCGGTGCTGCTACACATTTGCGACAGACTCGCGGGACAGCAGAGAACGCAGGCACCTCATGGCATGTGTTCACTGAGATCCTGTTGAAGATAGACTGTACGCTGGCATTACCCTTCGCGAAATAATTCACAGTGCAGAGCAGAAATAAATACAGGATAAGCAGGCAGAGCACGATATACTGCGCTGCGGAACGAAACAAGTTGCACTTACCACCGTAAGCTTGCGGCTTTCTACCGTCCATGGCCGCGGTAGCACAGCACAACCTTGTAGACAGTTCTTTAGGAGAAAACTCTGCAAAGCGGTACTTTCACAGAACACGTACGGTACTTCAGCGTCAGCGACTACAGACTTGCTCGCTGCTGCAGGCAGCGGTTGACTAGATTCGATACGTGTTTTCTGGCATTTTGACAATGATGATGATAGTAAGGTGATCTGCCCTCGTGATTCTCCACATCGCAGTCCCGAGTACCAAAAACTGGTCTCAAAGGCCATGCTTCGTCCTACAGCAAACGACCAAAAAAATTATAAGTGACGTCATAATTGTTTTGTTTTTAAACATTTTGGTTGAAAATTTTCAATTTCTTAAGTTGGTTAAAAATCTTTAGGTGTTATATTAGACAATTCGGATCAGAAAATACAAGGCTTCTGCAAAATTTGAACAAGAACATTGCAAATCTCAAAGGACGTGCTTTTGCTAAAGAATAACGAGAGCCAAAAAACGTCATAATTTTTTACAGTCAAGCCGTGGCCAAGCCATGTCAAATTATAGCCGAGCCATAGCCAAGTCAAGTTTTAGCGGTTTTCTCCGAGCGTCCGCAGCGTGTGTTGATCGCATTGTATGCGTTGTGGAGGTTGACGCCGTAGTTTATTGTGCAGCCGCAACGCGTAGCTTGTGCATTCAACGCGTAGCTTGTTCACCCACTGCCGCCGTAGTCTTCGTTCGTCCCACGTTTGAGCTACTTTACGCCTACTACTAAACTTTTTCACGGGATCGTCGAAGTTGGAACTACCGCTTCTACAACCACCATGTCGTAAGTGCTTTTTCCTTCGTTTCGCTTTAGTTGTCCTAAAATATGCTGCATAATATGACCGTCTCTTTCTTCCCCTTCCAACCACCAGTCTTTTGCAGAAACCTAAGAGTGAAATGACTCCGGAGGAGTTGGCGAAAAGAGAAGAGGAAGAATTCAACACCGGACCCCTTTCGGTGTTGACTCAGTCTGTAAAGAACAACACTCAAGTGCTCATTAATTGCAGAAACAACAAGAAGCTCTTAGGTCGAGTGAAAGCCTTTGACAGGTAAGGACGCATATTTCTTGCAAACCTTTTTTTGCGGCGCATGCTAGTAACTCGCCTCGCGTCTCGTTCTGTTCACCGTTTTACAGGCGCGTGGTGGAGTGCTGACACAACGCCGTCTACAGTGCAATCCAGTAAAAGCCATAATTCACCGAATATTTATCATGCTTTATCCTATAATGATGCTTGTTGCGATCCTTAATATGTAACACACCACCACTTCAAATGTACCAGTGCCTCGGAAAAATGCTAACATATTGCTAATCCACAAAAACGAGATGCCAAAAGTCTGAAAAATTACAGACCTATTGTTAGCTTGCTATCTTAAGTATAACTGTACAATATGCATACACTCCGCTGATTTTAAATAGACTCTGAACACAACTTCGAACCCAGGGAACAATCTAGCCATAAGAGAAACCTTGTAATAAAAAAAAAATGGGTTGCCTTCAACAAATCACACACACCCACATCAGCGTACTGACATCCTTGTGAAAAAATAAATAAATAATAATCTGCTCATTCTGATTGTACTGACTCACCAGGCCTAAGTTCATAAGATAACAAACATGAAAGGTAGCTAAGGATTGTGCAGTGAGCAGTAGAAGGAAAATTACAGGCATCACGACCTGAGACATAGGTGATGTTCTAGCTGAAATGAGTTGGGTAGGCCATGTCATAGAAGCACGGGAGCTTGGGCGAGTTCGTGTGACTTCATGGTAATCTACATAGTACGGAAAACACATGGACGTGAAATGAAGAAATCACAGGGCAAGTGCTGTTCTGTTAGTTCTTCACCTTTTGTCCCCTTGTTTTTTCACTGTGCAGCTTATCATGTAAGAGCCTTATGTCAGAATCCCGGCCTTGGCAGCCGCATTTCGGTGGAGGCTTTATGCAGAAAACACCCGTGTACTTAGATTTAGGTGCACATTAAAGAACACGTTAAAGAACCCCAGGTGGTCCAAATTAATCCGGAGTCCCCCACTACAGCTTGCCTCATAATCAGATGGTGCTTTTGGCATGTAAAACCCCATAATTTAATTTTACATGTCAGAGTCTCCTACAACTAGAGGGAAACTCTGGCACTGTGATCATTCACCTATCATGGCAGTGATGGTTAGCACACAGATTTGTCTGGCCTTTGTGCTTGTAACTTCAAACGTTCTTGTTGCTTTATTTGCTACGCTGTTTCTGCCTCTATCTGCCTTAATTTTGAAGCAATGCTCCTTTTCTAAACGCAGGTAAAACACTGTGCACATACGTTATCACTGTGAACTGTTGCTCCTATGATGCATTATTTTGTTGAAAATGATAAATTTCCCAAGTCACAAAGCCATTTGAAACCAGAAGGATGAAGTTTAGCCAAATCAATGTACAAACCATTATTCCAGTGCTGGCTGAATGACAGTGCTTGCAGCTTCCACAGACACTAATGCCACAGCTCCCTCTAATAAATTTTGTAGGAAGCTCTCTGGGTCATGTAATGCATAGAAAAGACGATTAGCTTTAAACGAGTATTAAGTACCAAGGGAAGGGCAGTGCAACCAAGGTTGGCAAAGGAATAGATGGAGCAAGAACAGAATTCATAGGCATATGTTAGAGTTGACTGATGCAGGATGGGGTAATTGGAGATCTCATGGAAAGGCACGCATACAGCTGAAAGCTTGGGCACTATTGTTGAACAAAGCGCCTAGCAGAAACTGACCTGTCAGTAATAATAATAGAAACTATTGGAATGGAAAAGATTTTAGGGTTGTCGAAGCCTCTCAGTCCAGGGCCCCACTGGCTTCTGCTGCCTGCCTGACCTGGCTAATTAAAGGGAAGCTGAAGAGGTTTTAGAATTTGAATATTTACGGGGGTTTGGAAGGCTGACACTGTTTAATTAAACTCCTGGAGTTATTTTCTCGATTATGGGCGTAGCAGTGCCGCAATCGCGGTTAAAATGTTCGTTGAAGCTCCGCCCCTTTCGCGCGGCGAGCGTAGCGGCGAAAGACCGGGCGCAAGGATGACGCCAATACATGGGTCACGTGAGCACTCTTTTCGTATCGGGCTCCTCGCTGATGCATAAGATGACGTCACGATCGCATTTGCCACCAGAGCCCGTTAAACGACCCCCGGCGTCTCACGCAGACGCTGCAGCTTGTTTTTGCTAAATTGAAGCAACTAGTGGTGACTTCAGGCCTGTTAAACTACGATTTTCGTTCTCAAGGGGTGAAAAACTATAATAATTCGTTGAAAGCTAACTTTTTTTTGAAAAGTGATTCAGCTGCCCTTTAAGGACTTTTGTCTTGCCAGGTCGGAGCGGGCGAGCTGTGCCTCCCACTGCTCCATTGTGTTACTGGTATTTGGCCTATGAGGGTGTTTAGCGCACTCCCAGGTTATATGTATTAGGGTAGGTATGCCACCGCATCAATGACAGTTGGCCCTATAACGAGTGGGATACACGGCGTTTAGCAATTTTAAATGGGGGAATACCCCGGTAGGTATTTTACGCCAATCGACGGCCGCTTCCCCGCTAAGTTGTGGGTGAGGCGGCGGGTATTTTCTGCGGACTCCGCGCTGATGAGCAAGGATGTCTTTGGCATTTAAATTGGTGGAAATATGTGAGGGATAGTGCAAGTGGTTGGGGTTAGAAGAGGACGCTGTCGCTCAGTTAGCAAACCCTCGAGCCAACGCATTAGCCTTTTCGTTCCCCTGTACCCGCGCGTGGCCCGGGCACCAGAGTAGGCGATGACGGTGGTTGAAGGATTTGGGGATTCTCGCGTCAGTAAGATGAAATAATTTCTAGAGTTTTGAAACCAAAAAAGAATAAATTGCCCAGTGGACCTAGTGCACTGCAGCTTTGAACAGAACAAGTGGCGCCACCGACGGCACGCTGCAGTACTAATCAATTGTCTCAAACAACCTCAAACACGGCAGCAAGCATGACGCTTTGTAGGGACCACGCCGAATAGCGGGCTAAAGCTTGGGAAAATAGTTATAGCGTTCAGCAAGCACGGCCTCTGATCAAATTCCCTGAAAGTCCAAGCAGAAAAAACTTAAGAGAAGTCAACGTCACAGTAGTGCGGCACAACGTGCCTAAAAACTGCTCTCCCACTGTTGCTATGCTTTTACAAGGATTAAAATTGATGAGCCCGTGTTTTCCATTTATTTGTAGAGATATTCCAGTCTGGTATTAATCGCTCGTAACACATCTGGCCATACGTTTAGCACTCTTATTGGTAAAATGTCACGGGTACGTGCAATTCTGTGGCTTACCTTATCGTATGTGGCTTCTATCGAGGCAACTCTCAAGATATCTTTTGCTGCTCATAGGAGAATATGGCAGCTTAGCTTGGAACTCTATAAAGAAAGAACCCTTCAATTTCTGACCACTGCCTCAGCCACAGAATACAGTGATTCGCTGCCTTGCATCTGCTTCATTTTATTTACCTAGCCTAAAGTGCTTTTCCATATGGTAATGTGTATTTTCTGCTTATCTAAGTCCGATCATTCCGATATTCTGCAAGCTGCACATGACATCGCTTAGTTGTGAAAACATTGCTGCAGAGAAAACAAATCGTGAATTAGAATAAGACAGACAACAAAAATGTCCTGTATGAGCTCAGCAACTACATAGTCTAAAGGACTATACTCGAAAAATTAATTGGTGACAAGAGTCGCAGAAGTATTTCAAGGCAAAATTTTGCACGGAGGCCGCTTTGCATCTTCGCTATCTGAAACGTTATGTTTTATATGGCCCAAAATTTCATGGTAGTTGGCTTTTAATGCCAATGCAGGTGTAATTGGTGGTTGTGTGTAAATGTGCAGCTGGTGCATTTTTCTTGCAACATTTTTGCATTCTCCATGTTGGCAAATCATGCTCGTGCGGCTCAGAAAATGAGACTGGCAGCCTGTTGAGGTTAGGTTTCAAATGTTGTGTTTGCTATGTTTTGGATGGCTTAGCGCTTCGCACCAATGAACTCCCAGGGGTCTTTTTTTTTTTTTTTCCTTCTTATTGTATTTTGTGGCCGAAACCCAGGAATTGAAAATTGCATTGGAGAACAGGCCCACATTCTGTGGACCAGTGCCCATATTTATCATTCGTAAATATTCCATTAAATTATGTGACCGAACAGGTCCGTCAGTCGTGAACTGCCTTTGCTCTTATATTTAATGCCCTAACCATGTCATGCCATCATCATGCAGGCACTGCAACATGGTGCTGGAGAATGTCAAGGAGATGTGGACGGAGATTCCGAAGACGGGAAAGTCCAAGAAGAACAACCCCGTGAACAAGGACCGATACATCTCCAAAATGTTCCTCCGGGGGGACTCCGTCATCCTGGTCCTGAAGAACCCACTGGCTGCCGCCAAATCGTGAATAAACAGAAGAGTGCTGTGTATCATGAGGCGTCCTCTTGCAGTCTGACACAGGTTTGGCTTGTTTAAGCAATGGACTGTAGTTGACACGATTGCTGGTTGAGGCTTTGCTTGTTATCCTTGATAAAACCAAACCTAAAGCACCTACTAATGGTTCTCACATCTGCAACTACGCCTGCATTTCAAAGAAATTATTTTAATAAACATCAGTGGTGCACGACTCGCTTGTACTACAGGAAAGCAAGTGATATGAAAGACAGCGCGCATAGGAGTTCCAACGTAGTGACAGCATTGTCAGCTGGAGTCGCAATGTCTGTGTAAGATGGACTGCTGAACTACATCTGTTGAGCAGCCATTTTGCAATGTAAAGTGTAATAGCACATATACTTCATGCAAGATGCCAGCAGTTCCGAGGATGGTTCTGGTGCCAACAGAAGATTGTTAGCGTGTCATTTTACGAACCATTGGTTCACATTTTTTTTTTTTTTTTTTCTGACAATAACTGCGCAGTTACACGTTTCCATGGTCTGCCGTAAGTCAATGTGCACGCAACTAGACCTTCTGCTAGTTTGCATACTGCAGCTCAAAGGATGTTCATCATTGTCAGTGTATGCCACTAACTTGCATTCTCATGGCTAATCATGTACCTGTACACTAACAAGCAAGAAAGTGTATGGGAGGATGGCCACCATGGGAAGGCAACGAACACCTAATAGCCAATATATGTGGGTTCAGCTCTTACCTCTGGCAAGTTATCTTTTCATCCACTTTCATTTTCTTTTACCTTATTCCTGTATTTTCTATTAACCATGACGTTTAATTTCTCCTACGCTTTCCCTCGAGCTCCTGGGATCCCCTCAATTCTTGCTCAGAGTTACCAAAACAGTGGCAAAGACTATACATATTTTAATGCAGTTGCCTAGAATTGGGTGTTTACAGGCACATTTCACAGGAGTGTGCATGCTTTTGGTGCATTTTGCCTAGCCATCTAATTTCATGTAGAGACTTTCCAAGCTGCCTTCTGTAGATATCTATGCCACTAAGTTGAGTTATACCTGTGCCATACAGGCACAGGAAATGACATTAACATTCTAATGCCTTAAATTTTAATGCCATTCGCGGGGTGCCACACGGACATGCTTAGTGGCATTAAAGCTCAATGCCACTTGCTGCGAGTGGTACTCATAACTTACTTTGCCATCCAATGCGTACTCTCATTCCCAATGTCTCCACATTCTGACGACACTAAACAAATTTGTAGCGAAAAACTATTCATATACCTTTTTTTTCGTGGCATAGTGCATTCTCACAAGCATCACAATTCACTTGGCCATCGAAAGCTGCGGCCGCTTCAGCTTCAAACAGTTTACAGCTGGGGATAAAAATGACATTCCTGAAGTAAACTACATAAAGTATGCCTAATAACATTTTTCACACTATAAACATTTGTTCCCTAAATATATACCGCTGAAACCTTATCGGGATCTCGACGAATGCCGTCCTTGCTCACAATGTGACCCAAGACCTTAATTGTCTTGCTGGCAAAACGGCACTTTTTCGTGTTCAGCTGTAGGCCAGCGTTGGCAAGGCACGTGAGAACTTCGGCCAGGCATTGCAGGTGTTGAGAAGGTGGAAGAGAAAACAACAATGTCGTCCAGATAGCACAGGCAAGTCTTCCACTTCAGGCCACGCAGAACGGTGTCAATCATGCGTTCGAATGCTGCGGGTGCATTGCAGAGGCTGAATGGCATTACATTGAACTCGTATAGCCCATCTGGTGTTGAAAACGCTGTTTTTTCTTTATCGTCCTCTTGCATAGGTATTTGCCAGTAGCCCGAACGCATATCAAGACTCGAGAAGTACTCGGCATTCTGCAGTAAATCCAAGGCATGGTCTATGCGAGGCATAGGGTATACATCCTTACGCGTGATCTTATTGAGTGCCCGGTAATCGACGCAAAACTGCACAGAGCCGTCTTTTTTCCAAACTAGAACGACGGGGGATGACCAAGGACTAGCGGAGGGGTGTATTATCTTACGCTGCTGCATGTCGACGTTTTCTTCAACGACTTTCCGCTCGGCAAGAGAGAGACGCGATATGGTCGACGACGAACAATGGACCCGCCATCTGTCTCTATCCGATGCGTGATGACGAAAGTCTGTCCCAATGAAGAGGCATGCGCGTCAAACGAAGCTTCATACTTTTTCAGCAAAGCAAGCAACTGTTGTGACTGTGAAGGGGTCAGGTCGGAACTGATGGCAGCTTCAAGGGCAGAGAAAAATGCGGAACGCCCAACAGAAGGAGCTTCAGAGGAAGCTGCTTCAACAGAAACAGAGAGATGGTCGGATTTAGTGACGCAAGCCAACGTAGTGCCCTTAGGGATCAGAAGTTTTTCGGATGTCGGGTTGGTAGCGCAGACGAATGCAGAGCCATTCTCAAACTGGACCAGCGCTGACGCAAAGACTATCCCTCTTATGAGCCAGTGCGCAGATGGTTGTACGAACACGTCACCATGGTCAATGACATCCGACGCGATTGCAACAATTCTCTGACGGCAAGGAAGTAGCTCGGTGTCTTTTGCAGCAAGCAAGCGAAGCGGTGAGTCATCTGTATGAAGTAAACGGGTGGTGTCGGTCATGTGGAGAACACGTTTCCAACAGCAGATGGAAGCGGACGCCCGTAGAAAGAAAATCCCATCCTAATATCAACTGCTGGGTACATGAACTTAGCACTGCGAATTGTATATAATGCAGAATTCCATCAATGTAGACACGAATAGTGCACATGGCGGCAGGTCGAATGGCGTTCCCTTGAGCAGCGAGTAGCATAGGTCCATCAAAGGAGTGGTGACTTATCTGAGGCGCGAACACAAATCACGGTGAATAATTTACAAACTAGCACCAGTGCCTATTAAAGCTTCCACGTGCACTCCTTCAAAGAAAACAGATAGCATATTATGTGGACGCGCTGGAGGAATTTCTGTCCTGTCGAGCAATGCAGCTTTTCCTCCAAAACCTGCATAATTTAGTTTTCCGGGCGACGATCGGCGAATGGAGAAGCTGGTCGAAGTGGCGACGTAAAGCGACGAAGGGGTGACAGCGAGCGGCGTCTGGCCGGACGGTAGCCAGGAGCCGTCGCGGAGGTTGCAGGTGGCGATGGAGAGCGGTCGGAACGCGGAGCATAAGGACGGCGTTGGAAAGAGGCCCCAGCAGAAAAGTCGTCCCGTTTGTAGGTGTTAAATCCGCGACGCTCGTCTTGCTGCCGCTTGTGACATAAACGTGCAATGTGGCCACGATATCCACAGTAGTAACATATAGGTCGGGTTGGACGCCATGGTGGAAAGTAAGGTTGGTGAGGTGTGCTGGTAGACATCGAAGCCAAGTGCGTCTGCGTTGGTTTAGGAGGCATCGATGGCACGAGGGCTGGGGTAACTGCGGCTACCTGCACGTACGTTGGTGGGGGCCTAGGGACTAGAGGGTCCGTATACGCAGTACCCGCCATAGACGCCAACTCCTCCTTGACAATGTCACGCAAAGTGGTATTGGGGGCGTGGGCAGGAATGGGACCTGCCGAGAAGCCAAGAGACTGCAGCTCTTCTCGTATGATTGCGCGGACCATTGCGCGCAACGAGGGATCGGCGGTAGGGTTGTTGTCAGGGGTGTCCGGGGGTGGCAATCGGACAGATTCGAGTTCGTCGAGGCGCTGGCACGTAGCTACAATGTCAGCGACGGTAGCCAGGTCCTTGATGGCCAACGCATTGAAGGCAAGAGGCCCAATGCCTTTGAGTATGTGGCGTACTCTGTCTGATTCGGCCATGGAAGCGCTGACGCGTCGACAGAGAGCGAGGACATCCTCTATATAGGAGGTATGTGACTCGCGGAGTTGTTGTTTGCAAGTGTCGAGTCTCTCGTCTTCGCGATGGCGGAACGAACAGCCGGAGTACCAAAAACTTGTTGGAGCTGCTGTTTGAAACTGCTCCAGTCGGTGAGGTCGATCTCATGGTTGAAAAACCGAGTCTTCGCTACGCCCGTGAGATAGCAGGAGACACGGCGTAGCTTCGTCACCTCGTCCCAGTGGTTAGCAGAACTCACCCGGTCGTAGTTGTCAAGCCAATCCTTCACATCTTCACCACGAAAGCCAGCAAACAGATGGGGGTCGCACTGGGGCCCACTGACGATCCAAGAGGCTGCGGCAGGTGGAGCCGAGATTGTATAAGTGCCAGAGTGCTCGTCCTGCGGCATGTTGGCGGACAGCTGGCACAAACGGCGACCTGAGCGAAGCTCCAGGAGGTAGAGCGGGCGAGCAGAGTACGGGGGACCGAGGAGCAACCTCCACCACTTGCGACGTAGCGTTAACATGACCTTTAATAATACGCCACGAAGTTGCGGCGGACCGATCACACTCAAGGCACAGATCAGTCTCAAGATGAGTCCCCACAAGCGATGAAGACAAAGAAGCCGATATGATGATGAACATGTGCAGCCAACGAAGAAGTGACTGAGAAATGCGCACACTATATATTTTTTATTAGGACTGGCAAGCAAACTTAAGCGTTTCACTGCAGCTATCGCCATCGCAACATTTGATGTCATTAAGTATGCACGTATAGCAGTGACCGAAATATAATGACAATTAACCTTGCCATGTGGTACGGGTATTAGTTTTTGCTACATTTTAGACAGGTTGTAAGGCTGCAGACTCGGAACGTGTGGAAATCATTGATTCGCGACAGCATTTCTATGCCTTGCTGCCGAAAATATTCCCTTCTAATGAATGAAAAAAATAACGTAAAGAACTGGACATTTTTATTGAACTCATCACTCCCTCTCGGCAATGGCTACCAGGTGTGCATCCACCTCTTGCTCGGTGAGCACACGGAAGTTTGGCTGCTCCTTGGACACCACACCCACCTCCACCTCGGACGGCTTCAGGTCGGCTGACAGAACGCTTGACAGGGCACTCAGGGCCAGCTGCACACAAAGAAAGTGCAAGGCTTCGAATACGCTTGCCAAAAAAGAATCGGCTCCACAGCACCCTCTGCTGCTGATGCTTCTGTGATATCATTTCATAGTGGTGTTGAGGCATCAGCAGTGCTTTCCATAACGTAAATCTTTTTGCTTGTGCACAGTGAAAACAATCAAATCATGCAAGCTGGCAGTGCTATCTATCTACAAGAGGCATCCAGAAAGTATGTTCTGATTAATTTTATAGGTGCAATCATCAAAAAAATAAATGCTTATTATATTCAAGCACTTGTCACATTGCAGCACCAAGTATTGTATTCCTGTGTCATAGAAGCCTACTGACAGTGACTGAAACCAAGCAGTCACCTCTTCCTGGATGGAGGAACTGCACTATGAAAACATTACCCTGCCAGGAATTGTTTTAGTTGGATGAAGTGGTCAATGTCCCTGGTTGCAAGGTCAGGGCCGTATAGGAGGTAATTTTAAATTGCTAGCCACACACTTTCCATCAGTTTTACAGATACGAGTAATGGCTGGCCAATATAGTCCTCACTGTGCACTGCACAGCCTGCTGTGAATACCTTGCACCATCATCTGTCACTTATGACGTCTGGTCCACACACTTTCCACAACTGCCAGCGGATATCTTCCTAATGTCAGCTTCTTTGCGTGCGAAAACCTGATGGTGTGCCATGAAGTTTGCATCAGTCAAAAACTACTACTGCAGTGCTGCACCAAATTTGCACGAGTGCAAGTGCAACACTTGCATCATCTTTCGGGTCACTCGTAAACAAACAGTTTCTAGCAGGGCACTGTTTCGTAAGTGATGGCGTGGTTCAGGCAGAGGTATTCTCCTGGTTTCAATCACTGGCAGCACATTAGCGTGGTGCTGGCGTACAAAACTAGTGCTGTCCTACAACAAATTACTAAAAAAAGGATTGTTCACACTTAGAAAGCAGCCTATACAGCACTTTATCTGACGATACAGTATTGCTTCTATTTCTTATGTTTGTGCTTGATTTAAAGATTAATCAGAATTTTATGGACTCCTTTCATATACTGGGTGCTTTTTGTGATTTCACTTTGCATACACAGCACGCAGAATCACTTACGGTGCATATTAACACAGCAGATGAATGTAATGCTGATCCCTCTCGGCAATACGCCGTTTTTAAGAAGGTATCTGGACAGCAGCATCATGTGTGCGGCCACAAGCAAAGACTGGTATACTCGGCACTCCCCAGGTGAATAAAGCATCAAATCCAACATAAACCAGCACAAGTGCGCAGTGGAAGAAGCATCTTACCTGTATGGTCTCGCTGGAGTTGTAGTCCTGGCGCTTCTTAAACTTCTTCTCGAGGTAGCTGTTGGCTTCTGTCTGCTTGACACCAACACTGGTGGCCCGGTAGCCACAGTAGTATCCTGCTGGGTCTGCCTTGTAGAGCTGCGGCCCGTGCTCAGGATCGTAGGCCACCAACATCATACCTGCGTGGGGGCCAGTCATGAATATGCGCATCGGCCAGCCACTGCAATCAGGCACTCACTGCAGCCGAGGGGTCTCATCTCTGCGTTCTGCGTGTACACCTGCGAGATGTCAGCCACGCGGCGGCACAGCATCTCGACCGGGATCGGATAGCCGTACTTGTGTTTCCAGTTGGCTGCCTCATAGCGGGCACGCTGCACCTGGGACTGGCCATCAGCTGCACAACACAGAGCAAATACTCGTCAATGTTGCGACACCACGTGGCACTGACGACAAGGGCCCCTGGGACTCACCCACCACTCCTGTCATGACGCAACCGATTCCCTCAGTCAACTGGTACAGGTGAGTCACGCTGGTTGGCTCCAGCAGCTTGTCCTGGTGAAAAAAAAAAACTGTGCTTAGATCATTCAAGATGCAAGGGTTGTGTGAAGCCACGTACCGGCACTTTCTTCTGTGTGACCACCACGGCTGTGTCAACGCCCTTGACTCCGATAGATGTAAGGGCTCCCTGGTTGATGGCCTTGAATGCATACTCTGCGTGGTCGTAATTGAATTTTGGATACTGAACATCACGCAATGTGCTACTTTATCCAGCAGACTGGAAAGCACTTCATTCCATGCCTCACAGAATACGTGACATAGTTCTAGTACATCATAAGAAGCCAACAAACAGTGACGAAGACATGGGTTCGTTCCCTACCTGTGGACAGTTGTTTTTTCATCCATTTTCATTTCCATTAATTTATCAAGTACTTTCCCCTATGTTGTCCTTGGCGTCACTGTTTGTTGGCTTCTTATGATATGATTAATAAAAAACGGGCCCCTCGGTTCCCTTTCTTCTCGTTCATTACATAACGAGGGCTCGAATCCGGCAACATTGATGCCTTCAGGTAGCATATGTGGGTTTATTGACCAGTTGCCATCACCCAAAAAGATCACGTGCTCGTGGCGCTGGCTAACACTCCCAGGATTAGTTCTAGTTGTAAAAACATAAATACCCCAGAAAGTGGATGGGAAAACGGCTCCGCGGTAGCTCAAACGTGAGAGCATCGCACGCGTAATGCGAAGACGTGTGTTCGTTCCTCACCTGCGGACAGTCGTTTTTTCATCCATTTTCATTTCCATTAATTTATCATTTCTTTAATTCAATTAGTAAGTACAAGTACTTTCCCCTATGTTGTCCTTGGCGTCACTGTTTGTTGGCTTCTTATGATATGATTAATAAAAATCGGGCCCCTCTGTTCCCTTTCTTCTCGTTCATAGTTCCAGTACATCACTCTCATCATTTGGCTTGCTTAGTTCTGCCTCTAACCAGTGCCACTGGTGATGAGGGCATCCTTTGTCGCAGAGCACATCTGCTACTTAATTTACTGTACGAAATAAAAAGTACAAACAGACTTCTTTGATCAGTAGATACAGGAACAGCGCTAAAATCATGTAGATAACGTACACAAAAAGACCATTGATGCAGCCTTTCCTACATTTGCGACACTGCTGTCTCAAGCTGAGTAACCAAATAGTCAAAGCACCCAGATTCATAGCAGGACTGACCATCTCAACTATGGGTCCAAGCAAGGCATTGCGCATCTTTTTGTACTTGCTAATAAAGGGAGTTTCAAGTATGTTTGAATGAAATTAATCAGCGAGACAGCTCCTCACTAAGGCCTAGATTATGCAACCTGCATAAACCGTGTAACTTAGAAATGGATTTCAAAAGTTGCACAAACCTAATGATTACAATGACACTGCCCTGTGCTTTTTCACCCACCTCTGCTTACCTAACATAAAACAATTACCTCATTCAAAGGCATGCCTGCACACCTGTGAACTTTGAAAATTCGAAAGATCACTCACTCAACACCAAAAGGGAGAAAGATGGAATAGAATGCAGTTTGTCCTGAGCACACCCCTTTTGTGAGATACATAAGCACTTTATAACAATAATTGATTTTCAGACGCAACATACAAGCAATTGTGGAACAGCACAAACTGTCAAGCAATGTGTTTCAGGTCACAGTGACTTTTTCAGCGATTTTGTTGTTGGTGATATCGCCTGCTCTGTGACCTTGTCTGAATAGAGCTACTCGAGGCATCACCCTCTGGTGTCATATCACAATGTGAACACTCTCAAGGGTATGAGACCGATGAGTTAAACTTTCTCAGAAGACTGAATTTATTTTTTGTAAATCTTGACAAACCATTCGTAAAATCGTAGAATGAGCCTGAATCCTGTAAACAGGTCAAGCAATCTCATTGGCTTCCCACACAGCAGTGCATAGACATTCTATATAATAGTGCTGTCATGCAAAACAAACGCAACGAAATACGACTTTTCTAAGCAATAGCACACCACAGGCTGAGAACTAAAGCTTTCTGCCACTGAAGGCGTGCACAGTAGGATTGGAAAGAAGCAATAAAGAGTGGCGACTAAAGCACTAGTAAATGACCTGGTGGTTTAGAAATACTGAAAAACAGTTCTGTGTTTTACAGCTGATGATTACCTATGTGGCGTTTCACTTTGTATTGGGTGATCAACAAGAATTCGGATCTGACACTGGCAGTTGCCAACTTTCAACTACTTTGCACTTGAGTTCATACTGTCATGAAGTGTACTAGCTACCATCACAAACAATGCATTCCGATGGTTTCAACTTGGATGCTAAGCATGCACCTTGCAACTTGTATCAAGTGGAACCATGTCTTCCAACACAGACACTTGTCTCCTGTATCGTGGAACCTCCCCAACACAACAAAGTAGGCCTCTATTATGATTTGTCATCTAGGACTGCCCGAGACGCTGCGTACACAATTCTCATTGGCTGAAAGGAAAGCACCACCTCAAGCAGTCCAGGATGACAAATCGAAGAGCCCCACTGAGAAGTAAAGTTCCCTTGCGCTCTCTCTCTCTTTCACTTAGTTGAAGGACCATTTCCTGTTCCATAGGACCATTTCCTATGCCTCCTGCCTTTGCCTCCTTTATTAAATTAATAAAGGAGGCGCTGCTCCTGCTTATCCGCTCTGATCAGTGGCTGGCTGATTTAGGGTAATAATCTGCACTTGATGCCAAACAATAATCGTCATCTAGCTAGCTTGTCAAACAACAATCGTCATTTTTTTTTCATTACCGTTTCGTTAAAGAACAGCATGCGCGCATCCGCGCGGCATAGCGTTGACATGAAGGTGAAACTCATTTTCTTAAATTTTTGTGCGCAAACAAACAGGGACGAAGAAAAGGAGACACAAGGACGAGCGCTTTCAGTGTAAGTGTAAACGTGGTTAACAAGAAAAATAAATGCACGCAAGATAGATTACTACTGTTCGAGGACAAGATATGCCCCAAAAGGCGTCAATATTTTTAGGGAGCAACTTCTCGAAGAGAATGCCCAGTTTCTGCGCTTACCGACAGGAACAATTGAGAGGTTGTCTACACACCTACTTGGTACAGCCTTCCTTCGGGAGAGAAGATTGTGATGTGACGGTCAAACCCGGCGCTCGTTCCCCGTGCCATGATGACGCTGCAATTGAGCATTTCGAGGGACACAAGTCATCGCACTTCCTGGCGCACAACCAGCCACGAAAGGTCGTTTACTAGTGTAACTACAACCTACGCATCCTGATCATGACTTACCACTGGCCCTTCCTTCAAAGTGTAACAGGCAGCACTCGTAGTACGAAAAGATACTTGCGATGTAGGCACGCACAACACTACGGACTCTCACGAGTCCATAACCGGGAGGAAAATCTAGCCGATCTTGGCTCTGGCTTGTGCGCGGCTTGTGTACTGTACGTTGTAGTGCGATTTAGAGTGTACTAGACAATGGCAGAGTGGGCCGAACGGCGCTCTCCCGCTCAGGCGCCGCGTGTGGAAAAATTGTGCGAGGGCGCTGCGAGCGAACTGGATTGAGGCGGAGACGCGCTCCGCAGCATATTCAACGTACTTTCGCTGCCGGCGCCGAGGCCAATTGCGCATAGTACGCTCTTAAAATAGTGCTTTATTTTAACTGCAAAATTATGTTTATACCATTTTGGCAAACATATATATTTGAGGCATGGCTTATACAACGCGACGTCTTCAATTTTGCTGTAGTTGTCAAGCGCGTCGTCTGCTAGCGAGCGCGCGTTCGCTACTCGGGACACTGCAAACGTCCAGTTTTGTGCAGTACATTTTTTTTTTTTTGCATAACGTCTGTGCAGTACATTTTTTTAATGTTTTAGTTGCTTTGGTGCGCCCATAACTCTTGACGGCCGTTACGAAATGTAGTTTTAGCCAGATGAACTGCTGTTTTTACCACTGTCTTCTAAAAGTAACTGGTATCTCTGTAACATGAAGCTACGTAAGAACATTTTATTATTGATATCGTGTCATTTTACGCGCACTTCTTGTTGGTGGATATTGATCAGGGACATCGATCGAAGAAAACAATATTAGAGTCGAATAAACCAGGTTTATTAACTGCGTGGCGCGAAGAATGGCGATTGTATCTCTAGGAAAATAAAGCAAATGGTACATAGACATATATTCACGATATATGTGTGAGGGAAAAATTAACAAATATTCTATGCACTAATTGAAAAAGTGAGAACTCCCGCCCGGAATAAGCGCACGTGTTTGCAGTAACAAACACACTTATTAGTGATTACGTACGTACGTACGTACTGCACATAAAACTCTCATTCGCAGAAAGAATACTCATAGCAGGCATATATATATACGCAAGTGTTATTGATATACTACGACGCTGAATAGTCGTTTCCGTTCGAATGTAGCGCACCATTGAATTAAGACTGTTATTCCGAATGATTGTGCTGCCCTGGAGTCGTGGCTGTTGCGCAGAGACGCATTTCCTGAGAGAATTAACGCACGGGCGTTAATAAGTCCTGCTTAACAAGTTCCTAGCTGTCATTCAATATAAACGCTCCCGTTTGGGGCAGCCTGTGAATCTGCTAACTTGATTCAGGCAAGGAAAACTTTATTTGACAGTCTCACCATGTTTGCAACCCATTAAAACCGAGTGCCCCATGTGGTACCACACTTATCTTCAACGAACGCAACAGATCTGCACATATCTCTACGTGTATGTGAGGTATGCCGTTCCTTTATTCGTTTCATTATGGTCGTTATGATAGTGCACCGGATAACTGAAAGCAGCCGTTTATAATATACAAGCTGCTGAGTTGAGCGGTCATACATTTGGGAACGGCATTACATTTATGCATGAAATATAGTATAAGCGTAACATGTTTTTCTCGGAAATCAAACTCGAGAATAATTTACAACTATTTTGTTTACACCCCTAGAAAAAAGCCGAAGAACGCAGCCACGTGCTTTTATCTCTCTTTTTTAAATTTCAATAAATTATTGGGTCTACGTGGCAAAACCGCGATATGATTATGAGGTTTAGTTTTCACCACCTGGGCTTCTTTAACGCGCACCTAAATAGAAGTACACGAGTGTTTTCCATTTCGCTCCCGTCGAATTCCGCGACCTAGATTGAACCCGCGAGTTCATGGAGTTTAGCAGCCCAACGCCGTATCTACTATATAGCCACTAATTAGGCTTTCTTTCTTTCCCTTCTTTTTTTCTTTCTTTTTTTTTTTTTGAGTTTTGACAGGGAAAAAATTCCATGTACGGCTTATACGGCCAAAGATGAGCATATAGAATGACTAGCTAAAACTGTTTTCGGTGCTCGAGGTCCTACCGCAATAAATGATCCCGTACCAATTACTCCGCATTCTGTTACGCGAGGAAGGCGGAAACTTGAATGGACTGTTGCGCTGCAGTTTACTTTTTTTATCTATAACAATGCTTCCCGTAAATCTGAGTACAAGGCGCCGGATGGGGCAGATATGCTGTATACTACTTGTTTGAAGCGGCAAGCAGGAAGGTTACATGTGTTTCTCCGTCTGCGTTTCGCAAGACCTACTGATGGAAAACTATATGCGCAACAATACACACGAGAGATACATGCTGCTTGAAGAACGAGAAAAATATTTATTCTCCAAAGGGAACCGTACAATAACATCGTAGAATGAAAGCCGACACTGCGGCCGCAATGCACGCGCATCACCGAGCGGCATTAAAAATAAAATAAAATAAAGAAGAGAAAGCAAGAAATTCTTAAGGCATAAATACATGTCATATGTAATTATGAACACCATTTGAGCGGTCTGAACACAAATATCAGCGCGCGAAGTAGTACGAATGACCCTGCTGAGCTGTATCTCCAGCAGCTTCCAACGGCGCGACCTTGATGCGGCCCAATCCACTTCGATCGCAGCGCCGCCATAGTATTTTTCCACATCAGGCGCCTCACTGCAAAGCATGCGCCGCCCCAGCCGCTCGTCCCACTCGAACCGTATTCTAGTACTTAGTGCGATTTATTGAACACTCTAGTGCGATTGCAAGTATAAAGTATGGCGTCCATGACGTTGTTTTTACTATCTACAGTCGCTTTCGGCAAAAAACATTGGCTTCAAAATCGGTTTTTGTTACTGTGAAAGAGCCGTCTCTGGGGTTAGTAATAGGCTGTGTCTGGCTGTGTCCAAAACCCTATATGTCTATGACGTATTACTGGCTCCCAAAATTGCTTCCACCGCATTCAACCAGCTAAAGCCTCTCTTTTAGGATTCGCATTCTAAATTTAGAGGGCATTTTTAGGGGCACGCTCCCTCAGAGGCTATCCTATAAATCTCATCGTGTACGCCCAAAGTATGCCCTCCTGAGCCGAAAACACATATTGCCGTCATGTCCAAAACCCGACGCTTATTACGTATTTCAGGCTCCTGAAATCGCGTTCGGCGCCTTCACATTTTTTACTTCCTCCATGGCGGCCGCCTATGCTGGTGCTACCTCTAGCAATATGGCCGCTGGTCGCTTCACTCGCTCTCGTAGGCGGCTGCAGGGGTTGCCACTCCAGAAGTTTTATATAACCTCCTTGGCTATTCTATGGCTATTTCCATGGAGGTTTTCTCACTTACGGCTTGTTGGAAGTTTACCAACTATATTCACAGCAATCTATAAATTTAAAATCAGATTTTCTTGAGTAGGTGAGCTGCTACGGTTAGTTTATGAACAGAGCTACCACCAAAATAGCACTTGGCAAAGAAGTTTTAGTACAAAAGCTGTTACATTTGCGGTAATACTGAGTTATTGACTATCATTTACGCACCACTGGGCCGGTATGATGGCTCTGCGCTGAGGCCTATAAAATCAGCACAGCAGGTTAGTACAGCGGAAGCGTGTGTCTCTGACACATCTGAACATCGATCGCTCTCACTCAGCCGATCTGCTCTGATGATGTCGACCGTACACAGCCGTCGGCGTTCCCGTTGCCTTGCTCGCACGGTTGAGCGCTGCCTGTTCTAAATTGCTGCTTTTCGGTGGCTCTGGGTGTACAATCGGCACTTCTCCTGTAGGTTTCTAAAGTGGGGAGGGTAGCTACGTACAAACCTGCGCTTCCATGTGCTGGCACTGCTCGAGGCAGTTTGCCATGTTTTTGCTCCAGGAATGTCTGTCGCGTTTTTATTTTGAACTTTAAGTAGGCAATAGCAACTTATATAGTGCCGCTGCCTTGCTCTTTCTCGAAATTTCGTAGCAAAGTACAATTTATGGTCCAACGGCGGGAACCGAACGCTCAACCTTCGTGGCCGGGAAGCCGAGAAACCAAAATTTCGGCCACATATGCATGACTAGCGAGCACACCGTAATGAATACATGGTCCTGCACGTGACAGCCCATTTTATTGCGATAACAATTATGTGGACACTCTAGGCGAATCTCTGCCGTCGTCACCATCGCCGTGGGGTTCCGTATGAAGCCCACGGGCGATAAAATCGTCGCCGCGCGTCGTACGCTGTATGTGCGCGTGAAAGCATGGGATCACCCCGGCTCGCGCGCACCAGGGCGGGAAGTGGGAAGGAAGCGCGCATTCTTCCAGCAGCGCACAAGGCTCCGGAGGGAGCAGCGCAAAAAAACTCGACAAGAAGGGAGACACACACCAGCGCTGGTGTGCACACACCAGAGCACACCAGAGCGAGACACACCAGCGCTGGTGTGCACACACCAGGGCACACCAGAGCGAGACACACCAGCCAGCGCTGATGTGCAAACACCAGAGCGAGACACACCAGCGCTGGTGTGTGTCTCCCTTCTTGTCGTGCGTTTTCTTTTTTTCTTTTTCTTTATTTCTTTTTTTTTTGCGCTGTTCCCCTATCGAGTATGTACCGACTTTAGTACCGACTAGCCCAAGCGTACGGCTCCGGAGGTAGGGTAGGGAGGTGAGGGGCGGCGCTTGCGCTCCCGCCGGGCATGGAATGCTCCGGGGGCGGGGTGGCGCGTTCTGCGCCGCGAGCGCCCGCCCGCGCGGCTGTATCTTGAAAGCCATCTGCGGCGGGGGCAGAGTCCGCCCTCCCTGTGTTTTAGAGCAAGAGCGTGTAAGGTCCCTGTATGTTTCAAAGGTAGCGCAAACTCCTCCTCTCCGCGTCGTTTGCTCCTCGCCCCTCGCTCTCGGTCGCCATTAGTGAGCGAAGCGCGCGGCCGCTACCGCCCGCTTCATATCGCATGCGGCGCGTTGAAGCGCTTGCTTGAAACGCGACTGTTATGGGCGCATTTTCACAAGGCTCTTCGTATGTAAGATATCTACGTAAGATATGTAGTACCTTCAATTATTAGCAGAATCTGCGACGCTCAGACGAGGAAAACGAAAGGTAGAACAAGTTAAACGCGATCCTAAGCAGTCTTTACTACTGCTGATTGTTTCTCGGAACGAATGGTGTTCTGTTTACGGGACGCATTTACGAAAACAGAGAGCTACATCAAACTATGCACACACAACACGGCGAATACATTTATGTGCTAAATAGCCTGAACGTTTTTTTGTTTTTTGTTTTTTCAAGATGCATCCGCGTGATTTTCTTTCCCCCTCAGTTATATGCCTTGGTTCCCGTAGGTGCGCGCGCTTTCTGCGTTTTGCTCCTTAATTGGCGACTCTTCCATTATGCTTATTTTATGAGAAGTCATGCTGGTATTCATATTGCCAAAATGCGCCCTTTTGTTCGCCGCAAAACATAAACCGGGAATTTTTTTTTTTTTTTTTTTACTCAGTCGTTAGCTGATGGTGAACTCACGAACGCACCCACCTTCCCGCGTTCACCACTAAATGGGTGAGAAAAGCGATCAGAACCTCCCTCAGTAAGGACGCCTCCAAATGCCAAGAACTTTTTAATATTTTCAATGAACACTGCTCGTATCCAAACACGTATCCCATAAACAAAGGAAACACGATTATTGTAGCGAATAGAGAGCCCTCTTTATCGTTCACAAGTTTCCAACTATAATAACACATTGAAACAAAGCAATCATTGCACATTGCATCTCCGCGCATTTTCAGGCGTATACATAAAGATAAAGGCACTCTTTCACAAGACAAATATATTCATAATAAGACGAAACGTTAAAACAAAACAATTATTACCCATAACATCAGCATTGCATAAAGGTAAGATCACCTTTATGAATTCCTGATATATAGATAATAAGATAAAGACATTGCAACACAGCAATCATTGCACATTACATGCTTGCACATTATAATAGTGAAAACTGGAAAGAAAAGTATTGCACGTATGTAACGGCGTCCCTCATTGCAATACTCCTGCTACCAGACTTTTTTGAAGCCAGACGCATATGATGGAGGCATATCGCTCGCCGTTTGAGGTTGCGTTTGTCACGAGGAACCGAAAAAAAGCGTTTTGACAGCGAGTTTCCGCGGTCATCGAGTGCTATGCGTTCATGTTTGCTTGTGCGCGCGTCACACCATGCTTGTTAATTTAATTAGTGTGCCTATGTTTACACGTTTACACGGGCGACAAAAATACTATCCTTACTTTGTATAGCTGTCCACTAATTCGCTATCTCAATGGATGCTTCCCCTTTCGGGCGAAACTGCGATTTTTTTTTTTAAACCACCGCACCTCCCTGGGGTTGCGATATGACGAATTCAAGTTTATTACCTAGATTTAAAATAATTAAGCAAGATATCAGACATACTTAAGCTTGAAAGGTGGTAGCGTATTATATGTGCTTGAGAAAGCATGGCAGTTGAGGTTGGAATATGGTTGGATCCTCAGTACGTCACTTGCGCTACAGACGAAGCAGACGACGCAGATGCGGCAAGCCGATAGGAGTCGAGACGGGCCGAGATTCGTTCCTCCATGTGTTTGATGGTTGTTGGTGAATTGCGCGCTGGGGAAGATTTGCGCTGCTGCGGTGGCTGCGAAACATGTCATTAGCAGCACCGTCATTTGGTTCTAAGCGTTTGCTTAACATCCTCTTTTCAAGGCAGGTACGTACGATCAAAGAATACCAAAAATAATGCCAGCTTTCACACTTCGCTCCGGCGCATGCTCGATCGTCTTCACAGATTTCACTTTCGTGTTGTGCAGCTGACGACTGTCGCCGAGAATGGGACGGCGACGCTGCGCACGCCGGTTTACCTTCAGCACAAGATGCGCAAGTTGCGGCACAAGCTGCTCGAGAAAGATCGTGCCGCGTTACAGCGGCGCGGTCAGCTGGGTAACGTCCGGCGTCCTGTTGTGAGCTGCCGCCGGCCGGAGCGTAACTGGCACTGGGGCCAGACCACGGTGGGGCAGCCGCTGGCGTCGGCCGGTTGGGCACGCTCGTCGCGCAGCCACGGCGACCACTTCACAGTGCGGCGGCTGGCAGACGCGCCGCCGCCCCTGGAGACGGAACCGTTCCCGGACTGGCTAGACCCGCGGCTGCTAGCCGCGCTGCGGGCGATGTCCATCACCCGGCCGAGCCCTGTGCAGGTGAGTGTCGCCTCGCATACAAGCACCTTTCGTGGCTACTGCATGGTGCCTGAGAAAGCCTCAGTTTTGGCGAGGCATCTTCGACTGGTCGCTCCCCTCCTATGGATCGGATCAGCCATCACACGCTCGTTTCAGAGAGCTGGCGCGGGAACGGACACCTGTCGAAAACTTTCCCAGGAGCCCGCTACCGCACTGATGCCACACATGCGCATAATTTTTGTCTATGGCAGTCTTGATCCTTACTAATCCATGATTATAACTGATTTCAAGTGTGCTCTCAACCGAAGTGTGTGTGCATCTCGGTGTTGATGGCTCACAGACCTTCCGTCACATTGTGCCAGGCTGCAGTGCCATGGTTCTAGGTTTACTGCCGACCACTTCGAGGCAGATGTTCAACGGCAGCAATGATCTCCAGCCCTTCCGTGCACTGCCTGTCCACTCCTGCAGTCAAATCGCTGTCGAGTCCTGTGCTCAACCCTTATGACCTTGGTTACGATGATGGCCCACAGACTCTAAACAAGTGTGCAGAAGTTGTGCTGGCTATGCATCTCATCAAAGCCTCTCTGGTCAGCAGAATCCGACACCCCTCAAAACCATAGCTGCACCTGACCCCACAACGCAGCATGAATCTGCAGCTCAGGTCAACTTCCAGTCACCCCAGACCTGTTTGAATTAACTGGGTGCATTGCCGAACACCTCCAAGTTAACAGCCACCGAATTATGCATGTGAGGAGCTGCACACTCTGGGTCAGAGGACGCCTCAAGCAAGCAATAATAGCAGCATTAATTTCAGTTTCAGCATTAAAGAAGACAATTTTTGCAAGCTTCCCACAACACTTCCACTCCTATTTCAAACGTCTAATTTTGCACAGAGGTTCCTTTATATTTATGCTATCTTAAGCTAGGCTTTTTACGCGGTCCGCAGTTTTGTTGCAGTTGGCTTTTAACCAAGGGAGGTCAGCGTGGCCTACTAGTGTCACTCATGGCACTCAACTTGCTTCGGAGAGCTTCGTATTAGTTTGCTGTTTTGAGCTGAGTTGTTGATTGCTGCTAGAGCACAGTTTTGGCGTGAAATAATAAGCGCAAGCTTTATACAGGACGGTGGGACAGACAAGGGACAGGCACTAACTCACAACTGTTCCTTGTCTGTCTCACTGTCCCGTCTAAAGATTGCACTTATTATTCCACGTGAGCATGTACCAGCTAGCCTGGCAACATATTCCATTTAAGGCACAGTTTTTCGATAGCCCAATAACCTGTGGCATGGACCCACTGTGATAAAGTGTCCAAGAGTCGTGTAATTTGCTAAATAGCCCCTGTTTTATTGCTCAGACCCCACAGATTGTGACACAAACGACAGAAAAATTCATGCAAAAACGAACAATCTCTGCAAATTATGCTTTCTTTTTTCTTGCACAGCTCGATTGTCTAGAGGTGCTGGTGCGTGAAAAGGAGCGTCCCGTGTTGTGTCTGGCCGAGCCCGGCAGTGGCAAGACGCTGGCCTACCTGCTGCCCCTGCTGCATGAGATGCTGCAGCAGCTTCAGCAGATGCAGCCACAGGCGCTGGTCGTGGCCCCCAGCCGGGAGCTGGCCGACCAACTGGCTAGCGTCGCCCACACTCTGGCCAACGCCTGCGGCCTCTCAGCATGCCTCCTGTCTCGCCGCGTGCCACCCTCCCAAGTAGACCGAGCACAGCTGCTGGTGCGTGTCCTCAGGCGAGCGTCGGCATTCGGTTTTTCTAATAATTAGGCCGTTCACATGGAGTAAGGTTTTCTTACTACCTTCAGTCACAAATTATGATAAAACTGTTGAAAAATGCGTCAAATTTACGCAATTTGATTCCGAGGGTCTGCAGACTGTCTTCAAAGCATGTCAGGGCTATATAATGATGGCTTTGTAAGTTTTTCAGTAAGCCATCGTAGTCACAGAGTAATAAACTAGTTTATTGTACCCTCTACCGTAGCTTAGTGGCTATGGCATTGTACTGCTGAGCTCCAGTTCATGAGTCCAATCCTGGCTGTTGAGGCCACATTTCGATGGGGCCGAAATGCAAATAGACTCGTGTACTAAGATTTAGTTGCACGTTAAAGAACTCCAGGTGGTCAAAATTATTCCGGAGTCCCCCACTACGGTGTGCCTCGTGATCACATCCTGGTTTTGGCACATAAAATCCCGTGATTCAAATTTTTAATCGATTTATTGTGCTGTCAGTCACACAGCATTTCTTCATGAAAAGTTTAATCCCCAGCTGAAAGTGCACACCCGGCCGATATGAAAGGGAACGCCAGATTTGTGGTAATTTTCCTTGTGTGCTCGTATGCGGAAAAGTTACATGAACAGGATTCTTCACCAGGAGAACAACGTAACAAATAGCAGTGATCAAGGTTTTGACTTGTGTGTTTACAGGAATGGCGGTTTGAACACAAATTAGGTGTTCTCTTTCATATTGGAAAAGGGTGTATACATGCTCGAGTTGTTTTAATTTGTCTCAAGCATTGAGAGTCTGGAAAAAAATGACTCTTTCGCCATTGCTGGCAGAATGCGGCACGATGAACGTCGTGTCAAACAAGTGGTCATCTCCCCCAAGACACTACACTCTCATGTGAAATGGAGCTACTTTATTTAAGCGGAGTGTTCAATTTACTCAAAGCTGAATGTTAGAAATTCTTTTTCTTGACATCACTGGACAGAAATGGCAAAAACAAGTTGTGTACACAAATGTGTACACCGTAACTGAAAGATCTTTAGTAGGAAGAGGATGGACAATGGCTACGTTGTCCCCGTCCTCTTCCTATTGTGTTCTGCTTGGTGCCTAAGACACTGATGCTGATTTGCACTAGTGGATTTGGAGCAACCGACCACCTTTGCGAGCGCATACCCCTTTCTATCGTACAGCAAAGCCTCCTAATTCACAATTGGAGCACAACCCACGCTGCCGGTACATAGCAGGAGAGCGAAAGTGCTATAAAACATCCAGAGTTACCCTAGCTACCCTGCGTATGGTCATTCGCTTCTGCTGTTCGCAGCCAGCAGCAGGTGACTGCTGACGCCACTACTTATGCGAATTTCGTAAAGGGCCTTGTGCCACCATAGGAATGCCATTAGTATGTGGGTGTGTGAAGCTTGTGAAGTCCTTTGCACGACAAATAATGCTTGCCTAGAGTGAAGTTACCGTGTAAAGCATTTGCTTGCCGTTATGACATCATTCACTTTGTTTATTCACATTTGATACAACTAAGTAATAGAAACAACGACAGATGACGGAAACTTCTCCACTGTGTACACAGACTTTGTAGTTGTCTTTTTTTCTTTCATGCTTTAGTGGGTGCCAGTACTACTCTCGTTTGATACAACATCCCAAAGCCAGCACAGAGGTTGTGAGATCTAGATGCCGCAGTGGAGGGCGTTGAATGAAGTTTTACCAACTGCTGTTCTTCAAGGGGAATATGAATCTAGGCGCTGCTGCTACTGCCACGTCACAAAATCTAAGTCCTGAGGCCTGCGCAGCGCTTGAAAGCAGAGGTCAAGGGTCACCAAAGACGGCAACTTATTCTCCAAGTCACTGCATGTTGCTTTGCTTTGTACTCACAACAAAATGCCACAATATGCTTTTGCAGAAAATTGATAACTGTTCAGAGGAAATGAAGGTGGGGGAATTTCTATGAATTCATAGGTGATTTTCTTTCTTCTTTTTTTATTTTTAATTTGATTTCAAAAGTCCAATTTTGGACTTCTAGGTTTTTTTTTTTTTTTTTTTTCAAGTTTTGCCACCCAAGTTCAAAGCCGCAGCACATACAAGATCCTGATAAATTTTGCTGCACGTTCAGAAAGTCCCATAAAATATGTATGCACAAAAATAATATTGAGCGAAAATATTTGTTGGAAGCAAACTTTTTAAAATTCCAAATTAGGCCCATTTTAGGCTTCGTGCTCAAAAGTTAAGTGTGTTATTCTTTACTGGTGTTGTCAATTTGTGCATTAAGTTTACTTTATTTTACTTTAATTACAGCATTATGTAAGCACTCTATAGGAAGCATAAAGGCATAGAAATTTGTTTTTTATTTCAAATGCATTGTTTCAAATTCGAGACATCGCACAATTGCATTATTTGCATTCTCTACCTTGTCTCAGGAAAACTTTTCATGCTGTTGCAAAGGCAAGCTCTAGGAAAATGTACTCGATTCTGATGTATGGAGGGATTTGGCTATGCTATTTAAAAATTTCATTGAAATCAGAAAGTAGTCCGGACTCCACTGGGACTGTCCTCATCCGGACAGGGATGTTTTGCTTTGTTGAAATTGTACTTTAAATGCGTGCATTTAATGTGTGTATTCAAAGGAAATTAAAATTACGATTACTTCACTGTGGAAGAATGTCACTTCGCAGTAAGTGAGTCGGAGACGAAGGAATTGCTAAAGTCTGTATTTTTTCTTCAGTGCAAGGATGTAGATAATTATTGGTTTTAGTTCTTTATATGGGCCGTTCATTTAAAATGAGGTTTGACTAAGTTTCTGTTTGGCAGTTCTGAAGATTCCAGAGGGTCAACCTCCGTATAATTTTTGTATTTTCCTATACACTAAGGTGACAACACAGCTAACTACAGAAAAAAACTTAAGTAAGAGGTACCTTTTCAGTTTGTGGAATAAGCAAGCAATGTGACTGGTGCATTTCATGAAACCAGCAGTTGCTAGTTACGGCTGACAAAGGATTTGCGCAGGTGTCCACTCCGGGTGTGCTGCACAGTACGAACCTCCGGCGGGTGAGGCGGCTAGTGCTGGACGAGGTGGACACCTTGCTCGACGACAGCTTCCGCGACTCCGTGACCAGCATTGTGGACGAGGTGCGGTGCTTCACGAAACACTAGGTGCATGAAGATATGTGCCTGTCACATGTGATACGAGTATGGCAGAAAGCAGCTGTTGGCAGCCACAGTATGCCTCTTAGCTTTGGCTGCACTAAAGAGTACTTGAAAAAAAGTTGTGTGCAGATTGAAGCAAGATGATAGCGTAACGTATACCACATTGCTGTAAAATTTGCTGGCTGGCGTCAGCTACCACTTGCATCATTAATAGTGCTTTGGGTGTACGCAGCTACCATGCGGTTACACAGCAGGCAACCAGTGCAGAAAGGGAGCAAATTACATGAACGAAATAAATGCATCCTAATAATCTTAATTTGAAAATTTGAAACATACTTTGATACGTATGTTCCTTCAAACTTAGATGCAAACAAGAAGCCAGAAAGCAATATGCACCAGCATGTGTAGACGAGAGATGATTTTGTAGCTCTTGAAAGCGATGCCAGCTGCTTGGTCTGCGAGTTGCAGTGGTGCCACGTGCGTATCGCCCAACTGACGACAGGTGGTGCGGCCGGACGCACAGCTGGTGCTGGTAGGTGCAGCGCGACCCCATCAGGACGCCTTGTCGGAGCTGCTGGGTGACCAGGAGGGACACCTGGTGCGCATCACCAGCCCACAGCTGCACCGGCTGCTGCCCCATGTGGAGCACCGGTTCCTGCGCGTGCGTCCTGCGGCCAAGATGGCCAAGCTGATGGAACTGCTGCAGCATAGGGGGCAGGCACAGCTGGTGTTCGCCAACACGAACGCTTGCTGCCAGTGGCTGGGCCACCTGCTCCATGAGAACGGCATGGACGCTGCCTGCCTCCATGGGGAAATGTCTGTCCAGGTAGTGTGCACGCAGAATAAAAGGCATTGCCATAAATAAAGCAATGATGTTAGCAGTCAAGTGAGGATGTAGATAGAACTCCACCTGCAAGCCGCATACCTTATTTTTGCGTATACTAACAGTAAAATCGGGGTGCGGATTATATATGCAAATATCGCTTTAAGGCATTTCACATCAAGGCACAGTTCTCCGCCATTTACAGTTTTGTTATCTTCTAAGGAGTCTTGCCCCGCTTGTTGAAGCTCCCTCTTTTATGGTCACCTGTACTCCTCTCTTCGGACTGCCATTTTGCATTTTTGCTGGGTTAGCAGTTGGCTAATAGTGCACATGATGTCAGCACACGAGAACTTTAATCATGAGAGCTGTACTTGACGGCAGTCCTTTGCAACGTAGCAGAAGATATCAGCCTAACCGAAATGCTGGGGATACAGAGCCGCTGGCTGAAGATGCGACATCGAATAGTTGTGCATCCGTGAGGCTGTTCTTATGATGATTTGAGCGTTGTTGTGTGCAGTTATTTCTGCAGTTTATATGCACTGATTTTTTTTTCTTCTTTCTGGTTGTTGTAATTGGGGTTGCGGGTTATACAAGGACGCAGGTTATTTGCGCCAAAATGCGGCATGCTGAATCGGACACACGTTCCACCATCAGGTCTTTGACACTGTGCTGAAAGCAGTGTTTGCAAAACAGTTAGCTCCTTTTTCTTTGAACAATTTAGGCTTGTGGCTCTTGGTTAGATTAGGTTAGGAGTCCACACATGTTGAATGATTCTGTGCCAGTGTCGTTCGGCTCACATGATTTCCGCTAAAAAAAGTTTTGAAAAAAAGATAAATCGATTTGGTGCTCCCAGCACAAACCAGTTCACCAGGACGTTTTGTATCAGTTGCCTTGCCCTGATTGAGACTGTGGTCTTTGTTGAATAAGCTTCATGCGGGGCGTCTGTTTCAGGAGCGGCGACGGCAGTATGCACGCTTTGCTGAGGGCGAGACAGATCTCTTGGTGTGCACCGACCTAGGCTCACGGGGCCTGGACACGTCACGTGCCAGCCGTGTGATTAACTTCGACCTGCCTGCGCAAGTAGCCGACTACCTGCACCGGGCGGGTCGTGTGGGACGGCTGCAGGGCAGCCCACAGGCCACTGTCATCAGCCTTGTGGCCTCTGCAGCTAACGCACACCTGGCACAAAGCATCGAGGTGAGAGTTGGTCCTTGTTTATTGTTAGAGGGACTGTCTGCCGTTCAGAACATGTTTTTTGGATTGTGGTGGGAATGAAAAGATCATGCGTCACATTGACGGAAACGAGCATGCACATATCCCATAAACAAAGGATTATGTCTTTAACTTGGCTCTAAAAGTGCTGTAAAAATGACATGTGGTGTTGCTTGACGGTGAAACAGTGTAAACCAATCTGTGGACGATTCACTTTTCATTCATTCATACTGTCAGTCCTTATGGGCTAGTATTACAGGAGTGTATAGGGTACATAAAGGACATGCATTTGCAAGAAAAAAAAAAACTGCATTTCTGATACATCGAAAGCGAGGGATTAAACACACAAGAACAGGCGAAGAGGCAACCGAAAGAAAAAACAAATCATTCAACATAACACATTTATGACAGAGTATGAGGGTACACAAGGCGATTTAGTGTTTCAAAAATTTACTGGCAGAATTTGATGTGACAACTGATTACAGTAAAGAATTCCAGTGTTTAATGACCCTAGGAAAGAAACTGTATTTGAAGCAGTCTTTACGTGCTATGTGAGGAGGTATGTGCGTACTGTGTCATTGTGAGGATGTTTCGTCAGTTTTGATTTGTAAATATTTGTCATGTCTTACTCATACTTGATTGTGGATCACTAAGAAGGAAATTTTTTTGTCTGTAATATTTGGTGTGTTTTTTAGCTCTGGGAGCTCAGCAAGTTTACATAGTTCATTCAGAGAGTAACAAATAATCAGGAGTATAACAAGTAACATAACTGAAAAACCAGGCAGCGAGAGTTATTTTGCTTGGATACAAATTTCCTGAAATTGCATTTTATGCGCTTCTGCTAACCTTTCTTTGCATCAAAGATTAACTTCCTATTTTCAGTTAGCATGTGTTGAAACGGAGTGGTGTATTGATGGGTCCTCAAGTACAGTCGCCAAAACATCCGAATAGTCAGGAGTCTGAAATACCGGATTAGCCCAAAAATAAGTGAATTTATTTCACAAGTGGCCAAAGAAGGTGTGTCGTATTCTTGGATTGTCACTTGTGGCAATACCTTCAATTTCTCATGACTATAGCATAAGTTGCATCGGTGTCTAGGAGCGACAGCATTCTTGGCATGGAGCCAAGCACGCTATATTTAGCGTGAATAGTGCAAGACGTGTCGGTGTCTACGAGCGACAGTCATTCTTGCACAATGCCAAGCACGCTATCTTATGATTGTGTGGAAACGCTGCCATCCGTAACGCATCCGGACACGGAAATATTGCGAAAATAAAAGTATCTGTGGCAGTGATTTTCTAGGAATTACTTTTATGCTTTTCACGCTTTTCCTGCTTCGTCAGGGGTCAGAGCGAGGCTCCACAGCGTTATGAACAGGATCAGGCGCCCATGAACAATGGATTATAAAAGTGCATAAAATTGAGCGGAAGGCTTTGCTACAAAATCGCGGCCAGTACCTGGACCATTGTCATGCTGTCGCTGCAGATCAACTACTAGATCAACTAGGCTTCACTACAGTTTCACGGAGCACCGGAGACCATGCCATTGTCACACACCCCGTGAATGTGGTGCCAACGCTGGGCCAAATTCCAAAGCCGACTTATCAGCTTCCGAAAAAAACCCCGCGAAAGCAAGGACAATTAGTAAGGGGCCCTCTGGGTGCCAGCTAACGCCGGTTGTGGTCCAAAGACCGAGTCAGAGCCCAGAGTTGTCAAAACACAATAAAATTTATTCTTCAAACAAGACAGTTATGTACACACATGCACACTTAGGCTAGACACATCACAATACAATTCAAATGGGTATTAACAAAACACAGGAAAATAATTAACGACAAGCACTGAGAGTCCAACACGTAAAGTACAGATTGAATAGGAACACAAAGTGTCCAATCGTATTCACCCGTGCTGGTCTTGAGCCGGACGATCTCGGCGTAGCTCGAGGCAAATCTCGAAGAAGGAACTTCGTCTGGAACTGTGCAGACGCTTGATGAACTCGTCGGTTGGCTTGCTGGGGAATCCCCTTCTTCCGCGGTCGGTCTTCACGTCACATCTCTTCACCGGCGCGGTCTAATCCCCCTTCTGATTCCCTCACGGAGGTTTTATAGCCTTCACAGGCGTTCTCGAACCTTCCTATCGGAGTCATGCTTCCGTAGCACGAACAAAGCCTGGGAATCTTCTAGTCATTTCTTGCATTTTTAGCCGCGGCCGCCGGAGCGTCGTCGAGGAGGGTGGTGACTCATCCGCACGCTAACGCTGTAGTACTCTCTCTCTCTTAACTCGCCGGGTAAGAGGGTGTCTCGGTGCGTGCGTTTTCTCTGTCGTTACCGTGGCTTTCGTGTAACTTGTCGATGCTTCTAGATTCCATTGGTGCTGTCGGCTGTTTGAGGCGTCTGCGCTCTCCCCCTCTGTTGAAGGTGCAGCGGGTTCGGCGTGCGTCTTTTGCTGGCTTGCGTGACACACGGCGTGCGCTTAGATTATGTGCTCTTTTGTGACACGGATACATCTCGCATCGAAAATATCAGTATTTCTGCTAGGCTCAGTGGCCATATGCACACGGTCATGCAGTCGGAGTGCGAATTATCTATCGCATGACTCAATGTAAGGTGTCCGAAATTTCAGTTGTCCTTATACATTAAGTCTATGGGGCTAGTGGCGGAGCTGCGGGGCTGTCCAAATTATCGGTCGTTGACTATATTCCCTCTTGAAATGTGATGCGCAACAGTGTGAGTAGCGTTGTGGGAGAGGGGTGGCTGCCTTTTTGAACACGTCAAGAAAGCATTGTGCTTTTAAGGCATGCCGGTGTCGTCATAGTAGGATGGACTACACAGACTGTTCCTGTATGAAGCACATGAGATTATAGTTGAGCAAGAAAAAAAAGCTAATAATTATGCAACAGATCACATACTGGGGACAGCCATTAGGATCATAATTTGTGTTTAACACAAGGTAACCATTCCTGCAGAAACTCCATGCATTTCCACTTTCAAACTTTTACTGGCATGGCATTGCCATCGTGTCCAGTAATCAGTGTTGTGGACATCTGTGCACAATTTTAAGAGACTACACCGATTGAAAACTTGTGTTTGAAAAATTTCTACTCATTTTCCGGAGAAACCACTGCAGTTTTAGGCACTTTGCATGGTAGACTTTCTATTGTGCCACAAAATAGGTCTTTGAAAAATGGTAGACGGTCCCTTTAAGCAGCTTGGGAGCTTTTTTCGTTTTCCTTGGTAACCACTGCACCGAATTTTATAAGGTTTGTTGCCTTTAGAAGAAGCTAAAATCTAGCAACTCTAGGAAGTGGAATTTCAACTTTACTAGAAATATTTGTGAAAAACTCTAGTATTAAGTTTACAGCTCTGTAACTGTGGAACAAAAAACAATATCAGAATTCTGTAAACTGCACCGAATAAAATAATACACATGCTCTGCTCCAGCCACTCGTCAGCAGCTGGCACTCCAGGCCACACTGCACGCCAAATGCATGTGTGTTGTCGCCCTGCAGCTTCTGAGTGTGTGCGGAAAGGAAATGCTTTCCTCTTTTTGCATTTTTGCTTGTGTGATTTTGTTTGCTTCCTGCACAGAACTTCTGTAAAGGCCGGTCCTCGGGTTCTAAGCATATCATCATTCACAAATTGAAAAGAATGCGAACAACCTAGTCGCACTTCACTTGTCAGATATGCGCTGCTGCTTGGTCTCCGTGTTTTGCACTTGTGCAGGCTTTGAAAATTGTTTTGGTCATAGTGCGTGGTGTTCAAGACATTCGCAAGTTTGCATCCACACTTACAAAGGAACAGTTGGTGATAATCCCCTCTTGTGTGTTGTTCATGCAGATAGCAGCCCGTGAGGCACGGCCAGTCAGTGCTAGGTGATGGCCCAGCAGGAGCAGCCTGTTCCAACAAGATGGACAACTGAAGCAGAGAGTCAACAGAACATGCAGGCCTTATGTAGTAGCCAATGGGTGGTGAAATGGCCTCAAAAATTGGAGACGATAGACTGGAGCTCAAGAATGGCCAGCTTACTTCAAGTCCGGTGGTTTTCTGTTGCTTAGCAATGCCAGCTCGTTACAGAAAGTTGTATGCCATGAGGAATATACACAGTCTACATCCTTGTCTTCTATGTGTCGTCTCAAACCTCCTTGGATTAAAGGGGCCACGACACCAAATTTCTCAGTGTGAAATATGCCTTGCATGTTAAACCTTGCGCGTCCCACAGCAAGCTGGCAAAGCTTGAGCGCACCCAATGCAATAAAAAAATTTTATTTCAATTTTTTACATCACAGTAGAACCATGCAGCAGTCTGCAACCATGACAGGTGATGAAAAGTGTGTCAGTGTGCACAGGCTACGCGTGGTTTCGCTTTCACGTGTGCATCTCAAGCTGACCGCTGATGTGCAACTCAGCGGTCAGCTTGAGATGCATTCGGCGCCCACATAGTTTCAGAATGTTTCGGAGCAGATGACACAGTGATAGCCCCGCACTTGACATCACACAAGGTATGCCAAAATGCTAGTCGTTGGTGGGACAGGATTAGAGGCTGCAACTTCAAATTCAAAGTATGGCTTAGAATGTGTGCCGAAAGCCCAGCTTATTGTGTGTACAGTAGAATCTCGTTAATTCGAACCCCAAGGGGACCGGCAATTTATTCGAATAAAACGAAGTTCGAACTAAGGAGAGCCTCTTTAAATATAGTGCCTGATCAAGTGTGCGGTACAGTGCACAAAGCCAGAACCATTGCTAGCCTCGCACTGTAAAAGTATTATCTTTCCTCCAGCATCATGTGACATGTGCCGGAAGAAGAAGCCATCATGTGACATGTACCTAGAAGCCGTATTAAGTCCAAGTGTAATAAGATTGCGCCTCACTCTCTGTTTGCTGTGATGCAATGGCAAACACGCGAGGGTGAGCCAAGAAAGACGGTGGCTTGACGCGTGCCAAACTCCTGCGTGCCCCATGTTGATCATGTGATCGAGCGCTCTTAAACTTGACCAAGCGTGCACTGGTGGCTCCTTCCTTCTCCTCTTGAGCCATAAGGGAAACGAGGGCGTGCGCTGCTCTGCTTGCTCCAGTTCGGTCTTGGCTTCTCAGGCGTCTTTCCTCGTCATTTTTACGGCACATGACATTACGGTAGTTGGCGATGCATCGAACCTTTGCCTTTGGCTCAGGTTTGTCCGAAAAGCAGGGCATGAATTTCGTCCAAATTAACTGTTGCGTCGCTTTTTGAGTTTGAATACACGTTAGTTTTTCTCTAGACTTTGCCGCGACCAACAGAACAGTTCGAATGGCCGAGATTTCACTGTGTAACCATATTAGCCCGTTACACCTAGTGGCACGGGCTGGGGTACATTGGTTTACTTTTTTCTTTTTAACCCCACCATATTATATGTGTAACCATATTGGCCTCCATTACTCACAGTTACAATGATAATCGGAGAATAGTTCGACGACCATGTCATGGCCACTTTAAGTTGCACAATTAATTCTGCTACAATAATGTTATACTAAATTGTGAGTGCCAGTGTCAATACCTGACACACTATTATGTTGCCTCTTTTCAGCAGGCTTGCATGCTTTTACTGAATGTAGTAAACAGAAATAGCATTTGTGAAGGCATTTTAGCAGCAATGCACACATTTTGAATGTATTGTCATCCATAAAAATACTTAGCCTGCATTGAAGTTTGCTTTGCACTGGTGATAAATCGCCCTAGTTGGTATGGTTTTGCATAGTTCTCAAGAATTCACCAGGGCAACCTCTCTGCTGGAGCCACTGGAAGCACATGCTTCAATTACACGCTCAAGCTTTGTAAGTGACCTCAAATCAAGTGAGCTTTTTTGTTGTTGTTGTTGTTGTTCAACTCAAAGTTGAAAAACATCACGGGCAAGGCCATCTTGGTCTAAGTTCATAGCTGCCAGCTTTTTTTCACTCAATTTAATCCATATGCTATTTAGTCGAAGTGTCATACATTTAATTCTAGTGTTCCAAAAATGACACTGCTCTAGATATTTTAACCCAGACGACAAAGAATCTACCTTATAACTGAATTCTAATGTGCACGTTTTGGGTGGCACAATTTATTAAAATATGACACATGGGCGTTAGAATTGAGTAAAATATGACTTATACGGGCGTTAGAATTGAGTATGAAACCGAAACTGCTAATGGTGCTGTCTTACCTTATAACCTTGTATCCCCCTTCCAATTTTAAAGGCCGTACTTTGCCTTAACTGTGGCTGCTGGAAACTCCAGTGGGCACTGGAAGTTCATTGTCATTGAACACCACTAATAAATGGTGCCTAAATCATATTTCTAGCAACCTTCTAGTAATAAGATCTGATCTCGGAGGTTGTGCTTTTCTGTACTGCATCTAGCTTGCAACAGCCAATGCCATGAGGAAGAACAATACTAAAAAATAAGTTTTTTTTTCCTTCCTCCATGGCCAGTGCCACCCACCACTTTCAGGAACCAGGATGCTTACCAACACTGACTATTGAAATGTACGACAACACGAAAAAAAAAAAAAATATATCGGAGGAAAACATTTTCAGTCTTGGCCCAATGTTAAAGAGAAGAACACAATGAGAGGGTCAATGTAGAACCAGACGTTTGTAGGGATGACCTCTTACCTCTTTCATTACGGGGAGCATAAAGTTTTGTTGCGATACTACTCGGAGAATTTTTGTGAATTTTAATAAATACTAACCAGCCGTCTCTGTGAAGTAAAGCTATTTGCTTTAGCTCTACATTCGACAGAGAAAAAGCCTGCGGGCGACACATGTGCTAAGCTAGTTGAGATTAGTGTCTATTTCTTGGGAAATATCTTCGATAAAGTGTTGCGAGTTTCTTAGCACAAATTAACAGATGTTTTTCGGCCCTAAGCAGACATACATGCATGTATAGGTATACATACATACGCATATGCATGCATGTATACATGCATGTAGGTAATTTATCTACATACATGTATGTAGGTAAATTATGGGGTTTTACGTGCCAAAACCACGATTTGATTATGAGGCACACCGTAGTGGGGGAGGACTCCGGAAATTTGGACCACCTGGAGTTCTTTAACGTGCACCTAAATCTAAGTACACGGGTGTTTTCGCATTTCGCCCCCATCGAAATGCGGCCGCGGTGGCCGGGATTCGCGCGACTTCGTACTCAGCAGCCCAACACCATAGCCACTGAGCAACCACGGCTGGTGTCTACTTGGACATCAGCATCAACCCTATGCTCTATGTAATTCGCTTTGATTTCTCAAGCTCTGTGGTGTCCATGATGTAAGATGTCAAATACCATAAATAAAACAGTGGGTGTGTTTTTACTGTTTGTTGCAGCTGTTTGCCTTGTGTTCTGGTTCGTGTGTTCTCACCCTGATGGTGCTGGGTGAGCTTCGTAATAAACATCGCGCATTCGCGGCATCTTTTTATCGTGAAAGCAAGGTCATGTATCGAAGAACGAAGTACTCAGTTTATTTATTATTATTTTTTTCTCCCCGCCTCAAAAGCTCCTCCTGAGTAATCGACCTACATCACCGTGACCTACATACTCACAACCTGGCAAATTAGTTCTGCAGAATTCCGCAAGGTAGAGTAAATGCATGAAAGGAAAACTGCCATCCACCCGAATGTAGCGTGAAGATAGAAAGAAAACCCATACGGGCTTCATCGAAAGGAAGCTTCGCAAATACTTCGCGCACGGGTGTGACTCCCCCCACCCCGGTTACGTCACTACTCGGATGAAACCGAAACCTATCGGAGGTATTTTTTAAAGAAAGTGGTTATTGCCAAGAACATTTCAATTCAGCTTTTGCAACCGTGAATACCAATGTTTTATACTAATATCCACTTACATCTCGCATTATTTACTAACCAATGCGTTTAGTCGTGGCTCGTGGCTATTGCTGCCGTAAGATATTTTGTCTGCCGCGCGCACCGTGAACCCCGTATTTAGAAGAACAGGAAAAACAGCACGCATTCCTCGCACCTTCGCGCGCGTCTTTAGGCCGTCTCAGATTACTGGCCACGTATCTCGTGAATCCACAGGCTCGGCACAGGACGGCGATTATCGACGCTCCGACGACAGCAGCTGGGCAACCGCAGCAGCGATAGCGCTACGCGGGGCGTACTACGTAGCGCGCGGCGTAGGCTGCGTCGGCGCCGCCCCGCTGTTGTGAACAGATGACAGCTAAGTTGGTGTCGTCGGTGCAGGCTCTGCCGCTGTATCCGGAACCACGCTTGGTGACATTTGAACCGGTAGGCTTTGGGCGGGGCCTGGCGCATTGTGCTGCAGCTCTTCTCCATTTCGCAGGTGGTGCCAATGGACCAGCCCGTGGAAAGGCTACTGCCAGGCACTATCATCGATCTCTCGGGCCATGTTCTCGGCAGCCCCAAGAGGTACGACGTCGACGATCGGCGAGTCGATCGCCCGCCTCGACACGATCTGTGGTATATTCCTGCTGCAGGTTCAGCATCAACCTCGTGACAGCCAGCGGCGACATCGCCTTGCACGTGAATCCGCGCTTCGACGTCGGCAACACGGTGTTTAACACGTTCCGCGACGGCGAATGGGAAAACGAGGAGACAGTCGAGCGCCTGCCCGTGCAGCAGGGACAGAACTTTGAGGCCATGATACTCGTCGAGGAGATGGGCTACAAGGTGCTCCTTCTTTTAAGGCATATCTTTATAGACGGCAATACCCCTCACCGAAATAGCCACTGAGCTGTGCAGAAAGCCTCCTCATCGAATCGTATGAAGCTATAATTTTATTGGGCACGTTCACGTGCAGAGACGCAAGGGTAAATATTGATTGTCAACAGGAGTGTTAGTGAATGGGCAGCATTTTTGGTGAGGCCATCCCGGTTGACACACTTGTTAGCAGACAATTAAGTGTTGCTCCATTTGATTTGCCCGCATCTTCCAAACTAGGTCGGAAGGTGCTGCACTTCGCTATTCGTTTCACCAGCTTAGCGTGGTTGGCATCCGCCATTCATTTCGCACTCTAGGCTTCGTGCAGCGAGAACGAGTTAACAGCATTACCTGCATTTGTCGGAGAGCTAATGCAGTGTTTATGCAGGTTGTGCCGTGTCAGTGCACGAGAAACAACTATCACTAAACCTACAGAACTAGTGGGAACTAGTTCATGAAGTGCAGGACAAACCAAATGGACCTTGTACATAATTGGCGATTGATACATAGCTAGAGGTAGCCGTAAAGGGCAAGCTGCCTTGTATCATGCACTGTCTATATTGAAGTAAACAATTGCAAATTTGGTCTGTTGGACAAGAGGAAAGCGAAATAAAAAGAACAAAAGGCCACGCTTACTAGCAGGCAGTGCTTGTCCATCTTAAGTCTTAAGCAACTGTAAAAGGTGTGGAATAAGCAGGTTAGTGAGTGAGATTGTGGTTAGGCTTGTGCGAAATTAAGCCTGCTCCGTTTCGGTTTCATAAATGCCACTTCTTACCATGGGAGAGTAAGACTGCAATTTGCCACTTGGTGCCAATATTACAGCCGAGGGGCTCGAAGTGTTTCTCATATTACTCTCTTCACATGATGACCAGAGCAACATAAGCTTGCTGCCTTGTCTTAGAGACCATGGTTAACAAACTATTCAAGGAGCAGCAACCACTGTTGGACAGTCGATGCAATGTGTCAAATGTAGTAATGCTTAAAGGGCCACTCGCCAAGTTAGGGCATTTGTTTCAGGCAGCCATGGCTTGCAGTTCATGCGGTGATGATCATCTACAATCTTCAAAGTATTGCACCCATGCACAAAGCGAAAGCAGCTGAAAATTCAAACTAATGCTCGTGTATATTTCAGCCTTAAGACGACACCCTGTTCACCTAGTGAGGTGCCATAACGCTATTGTGCTTTCACATCAGACCCATATTGCTTGCTGCGCATTAAATATTTGTGAATAAAAAATCAGTGATTTTCAATGTATGAAAAGCCATATGCTTCTAGAAAGCTATTTACTTTATTAAAAGGAATGATGCACTTCACGGTGTGCATTTGTAGCAGTGTTTCATTGTGCAATTTCATAGAGAACAGAACCGTTAACCAGCACATCTGTAGCGGTAGTATAGGTGGACAGTACGTGCATCTCAAAAAAGCTTTAATAGTTGACATTCGGTGCCCTGGCATCTCAATTGTGCGAGAGTGTGCACCCTTTGTATCAGCTGTGAAATTCCAACCACCAAGCACGAAATTGGATGAAAGAGCCAAAGAAAGCAATTGGCTTTAATAGCCAGCTGCAGTGGGGGGGATGATTTTTGTGAACTGTAGAGTGCACAGGAGTACCTCTGGAAATGTGACATGCAGCAAGAAGGGAGTCAAAAAGATGAGTATAGGAGGCAGGGGGCTGCGGCCCATGACAAAATCGGAGGGGTAGTGACCCTTGGTTCAATGTGGGAGGAGGTAGAAAAAGAATATAGGGGTTGTCAGCAGTGGTTGAGGCAACTGTATAGAAAGCTTCCGTGAGGGTAGGGTAGCCTGCCTCCTTGCACAACTGCTTTGTGGCATTTTTTTTGCTTCTTCCTTGGCTACTACTAAACCTTTTTTAAATATTTTAAGTGGTATAACGCTTCCTGAATGGCCATTTATAACTCCTAGTGCATAACCAAAATCTCGGACAGTGGTAGATGTAGGGGCCATTACAGGAACCGAGGGCTGTCTCAGCAGCCAATGCAGTTTTCTGGAAGGCTTTGTCAGTACTCGCTTATCTCAAGAGGGGCTTTTCATTGCCAAAATGTTACCTTGAAAGGATATTTCAGTAGAGGCATCCAAGCTTATCAGTCATAAGTACGAACTGCTAGATATATAATGCCATGAATCGAAGACTGGACACACAGAAAGGACAGGACCCTTGTCTCTTTTATGTCGGCCAAGGTGTGGCAGATATAATTGCGCAGGCACGTGGCAATGAGAGAAGAAAATGCTACGAAGAGACAGTATGGCAATAGCATGAAAAGCCATACCTGAATAGCCTGAAGAAATCTCCCGGGATAACCTTAATTGCAAACAAGTATAACTTGCACAATGTGGTGGCAATTGTAAAACAGCCACCCATTTGAAAAACAACCTTTGCTTTAAGAGACTGTTTCACATGGCCTTTGTGTCTCTGAAAGCAGTGTAGAGCTCTTGCTGTGTATTTTTGTTCTGATGTTAATTACTGTGGCCTGTCAGATAGGCACACATGACATTTATTCGCTGTGTTTATGGCTATAATGTCATTTTTTAATTATGCTACATGCTATTACACTTTATGTGTTCTTATAAAAACTCAGATACACCCTTGATAACATTTCAAATGTAGTCCGTCCTCAAGAATTTCATGGGAAGAAGAATGGTCGCCCTATGCTAGCCTATCACTTACCTTAACTTGCATCTCCCAGGTTACCTGCTTCGAAGTAGTTTGTATTAAGCAGTTAGCAAGAATGAGGTGAACCAATAGGTTGTATAGTTTGACTTAAGTTAATGTAAGTTTGTTTGCAGATGTTGTGTTAAGCTTTATGAAAAATTATGTTCATGAAAAAATATTGTTTGTGGGTAAACAATTGGAAGTCTTTTGAAGGTGAAAGGCTGCTAAAGAGATACTTGCTTCGAGTAGATCTATATAGACAAGTTCATGAAGCAGGCGAAAGTGATAATGGCAAATTTGTTAAAAAGGTCACTGTGATCTTAAAAACAGTGTGTTTGTCAATATCTGCTGTTTCAACTGTGCAGCTGCTTGTGTGCTGCATCTAAGGTTAATGATTATTAATAAAGTGCGGATGTATCACACAAACAGGTTGCTCAGGGCATACTTTAAATATATGCATGCTATACCCCTCTTTGTTTCTTTTTCATGTCTGCTAGATTTTTACAAATCACAAATCTTTAAGTTCACAGGTTGGCAGGTAAGCAAGTACCACTGTAACTTCACCGGAGCCATGCATATGTGTGCAGGTGGCCTTCAACAAGAACCACTTTGCGGACTTCAAGCACCGGCTGCTCTACAGCATGGTGGAACGGCTCAAGGTGGACGGCTGTGTCACCATCCACCGCGTCGAGCAGCGGCCACCCCTGGGTGCCCTGGTGCGTGCAGTTTTCTTTCTGCGTACCAGTACACCATGTGCACTTATTTTTTTCAAGTCCACAGTACACGTGCCGCTTAATGTAGTGGCGAAATGCACTGTGCTGAAACTGACAACTAACACTGCAGCTTATGTTATTGTTCTGTTATGTTATTGTACTTAAGTACAATGCGCACGCATGATGCACAGCATTAGTGATACGTAGCTTGCATATGCCTAGTGATTGTCACAGTATCTAAGGAAGTAACATGTTGCGGTGTCTTCAATAAACTCTGCTCTGGTGGACCACAGTTGTTCTCTTCGTACAGAGGCTAAAGTGCTGCTAACCATAGCAGCACTTTAATTAACCTCTGTACCAGCCATCAAAAAGCCATCGGCATCTCATCAGAAAGGCATTTGGGAAGAGAATAGTTTTCTTTAATGGCTTTACATGCAGCTTCACCAGGAGTGGTACTTGAATGTAATGACAGAGCGTTTTCTTTTATATTGATGCGAAAGCGTCAAATGGTTCATTGAGCGAAAAAGCCAGCGTCCGGTGTCTGTAGCAGCAAAACGGCACCTAAATTCCCATTGGTTGCAACACCAGGGCACTCAACGGAGCAAAGCGGGCAAAAGGGAACACCTGCTACTGTAGTTGTTCTGTGGTGTTGCGTGAGAGGAGAGGGCATTTGCCACGACACCAAATCACCCTCGCTCTCGCAAGCCTGTGTTATCCGCGCGTTCCTTGTCAGCGCAAGCTCGTGCCTGCGTTGTAACTGCTCCTCGGTAAGGCCAAATCAAAATGCGCCAAGTGTCTCAACGCGCTCGCTTGCCCGCGAGAAGTTTATAACTCGAAGGACCGCTCAGTGGCGTGTAATTAGACATAAATGCTTTCGCATTTGCAATTCATAAAAAGTGCGTAGGTGTACTCGAATTTTCTTATTTCTCTTGCAGTTAGAAATGTCTTTGTGCACTTAGCTTGCCATCTGCTTTGAACACGGGGCGCATGTGAAGATCTTTATTCCTGTGTAAAGAGAATTTCTAGGTAACACTGAATAGGTGGACTGGGTCATCTTCAATTTTGGCTAAATTTACATATATGTGGCACACTTTGAACCTGGAAACACTGTACCGAGCATAAGTATATTAAAAAATTGTTTTATTTACCTACAGAAAGAAAAAAAAAAGGCTTCTGGAGTTGCCAAATCTCCATTTCAGCATATTTAATGATCTTTACATTCTCCAGTGTTTGTAGGGGGAATCGACGGTAGCTAACCGTAGTCTTGTGTGGGAATGTATTCCAGAAACATTTTTTTTTTATTTCATGACAGCAAACAAACCTCCCTGCAATGGAGATTTGTTTCCCACGATATTGTAGGACAACTTCGCAACATGCTGAATAAAACGACGCTAGCTACAGAACCACGAAAAGAATAAACAACAGGGGCACTGACTGTCAACTGGTAGTAAAGACATGCTATATACATACATAGGAAATACATATGCATGAAAAAGGGAGAAGGTATAAAATATAGCCAACATCACATCTGCATGTCATTGAGGAAAGGAACTTACTGAAAAGCTGTCGGTCACCAACTCTGGAGAAGTGAAGTGCAACTTATCAGGCGGACGAACTGAAGACCGTTTGATAAACAAAGTACAAAGAAAAGTAACAAGGATAACAGATAGCTCTTGTAAATGGCTAACAGCCCAAAAGACAACAACAACAAAAGTAAAGGTAACAGTAGTAAAAAGAAAGTGGCAGATGACTATGTGCGTGAAACCCAAACAAATCTAGCTGTTGACATGTGTAATCTCCTTGTCAAAATCAACGGCCTCCTGATAATTGTGGAAGCTCTCTTTTGAGTGGTATACGCCTCCTAAATCTCAAGTGCTCGCTGCTCCCATTATTTCCGTACTGCGCAGGCCTAATAAACAATGGGTGAACATCCACAGGTGTCACAGTACGCACAAATGTGACATTTGGTATATGTAGTGCATTCCTGCCTTTTCATGTATATGTTTCTTTCCTGTGAATAAAGCACCGCTCGATAGTCAGCATTGTTTCATCTTTCTATGGTCATGTAGCCAGCAATGTTTTTTTTTTTTTCCCCTTCATAATTTACTTCACCTACTAGCCCAACATTGCACTCTTGTACAACTTCAGAAATTGTCTCAATGTAGGCAGTGATATAATCCTTATAGTAACATTTTTTTTTGTTTATTGAAAAAACTCTTGCAGCCATCAAGATTAAGTGTATGATATCTGTCATAATTCCATGTCTCTGTCATGATAAATATGTCAAGTTTAATGAATGACCAAAATTATGGAATTCTCAATTAGTAATTGAAAATTTGACAATTTTGGTGATTCATAAGCGAACTTCTCTGAGAACTTATGAATTACTGACTTGAAAAATTATACAGTAGAACCTCGCTGATACGATCTCGATTATGCACGATTTCCTGGTGCCTACGTTCGCGATTGAGAATACTAAACATGACCCATTACAGTTGCGCTTCTTTTTTCCTGGTTCATACGTTCCCGGACAGCACGATCTTTTGGCACCAACGTTGAGTACATCGCCAAACTGCGATCGTATGATACATTTTTCTGGCCGCTAGATCCCACGAAAAGGCAAGAGCCACTCGATCGAAAACAGTAGCCACCCGTCACAGCAGCTTCCCCGCAGTACTCACCTGCCCGTCTCGCAAGAAAACGTCTGTGCGCTCTCTTTTTTATTCTGGTATCAGCAAATACCTTCCTCGCTGGTTGCACGCCCCATTCCCAGCATTCACTGCCAGTCCTATTGCAATAAGCATCTTCACCTATCTGTTCCACAGCGAGTATGACGTAGTGCCGTTGAAACGCACTGCTGTTCTATGCTGCAGGCGGCACGAAGTGAGTGTCATGTTTCGATCAGGCGGCATCATATTCCGGTGTTGCCCACAAGCTCGATTTCATTTTTTTTTTTTTCCGCAATGGAAAATGACAGTGCGCAATTGAATGACAATGGTCGCTTGGGCGCACAGGCTTCGCATGCATCAGCGTCTCGTGCCTTAAACATTTGCGCCGAGTGGGCACGTCAAAACTTCCCGCCAAAATGCCATGCCCCGCTCGGAAGAAGCTGCAGACCCAGGCCAAATCTGAAGAACGCAAACACAAGTTTGCCGAAACCACGAAAACGACAACGTGCGCGTTGGCGTTGGCATCATGTGCTGCAACGATTGGTGCAATGCTTCGCATTGCGTAGATGTGAACTAATTTAAGTTTGCCAATTTTTTAAGTGACTTCGGATCATACGTTTTCCCGGTTATGTTATTTTTCACATTCTTTTGCGAACCGTATGAACGAGGTTCTGCTGTATTACACGGATAGTCCGTCTTCATTTCCTCTTCTGTCTTTCCCACCCCTCCCGCTACTGCATAGAGCATCTCAATGAGTGTGAACGCTTTTTGGTTCGCTCAGACTCTGTGATAAAAAACGGACAACTTCGTGGTGGCCTGTTAAAAGCTTGCTGGTTTCCATGCAGATGCCCCCCATGGAGGGCTTCCAGCAACCGGAACAGACGCTGGCTATGGAGCCAACCATTGTGTACAACCCGGTAATCGATTCCACTTATTTGTTGTCCGGCCATGCACGTGTCATGACCCGCAACACACGATAGCTGTGGCCAGAGAACTAGATGAAGTAATGCAACAGGAGCGCAAAAAAGGCCGCGTCACAAGTGTAACCATGGATAGGCTTGGTGAGCAGCAGCAGCAGTGAGTGAACACAACATGTAGCTTGCCACTGTGAGAGTTGTATTGCAATATTTAGCATCTGATAGAGCACTACCTAGCCCTCCTGATGCCAGGAGCGATATTCTCAGATGATCACTTTGGTTGATAGGTTCACATTTGCGATATGTTGTATGACATGGCTGCAGACACTCCGGTGCATCCGGCCAACAGCATTTTTGGTGCCGTGCCAAGCTTGCTATGTTCGCACGGTGCCAGCAATGCTGCCTGCTGTTATACACTGATGCGTCCGGTGCCAACTCACTCAAAGTCTAGTGAAAGTGATTGTATCAATGAAAGTGATTGCGCAAGAATACCTCCCCATTTGAATGAATTAAGCAGACCCATAGTGTCGTGCAGCAAGTTGATGCCGTTATAAAATTATTGCCACGTAGGACAGACATTGTTCCATAAAGTTGAGGGTAAGGCATCACCCCAGCGAGGTGCTGGAATGTTGCACATAGTGTTGAGCTTGACTGCTGCTTGGAAGAAACGTCCAAGAAGTAGTTACAGGAAACAGTGCGAGGTATGATCGGTCCTGGTAGCTTCTAACATTGTGAGTGCAAGCATAAGCATGTTACTAGTTGAGCATGGATTAGCTACAGAGCTGGCGAATGCTCACAGAGTGAAATAGGTCTGGCAGCAACTGGGAATGGCAGTCCGCAAAGGAGCCCAGTCTGAACTGTCTTCTGCCTTGCAGCCGACGCCCTTCCTGCACATGTTGCCTGGTGGCCGCCTTGCGCCAGGTCTGATGGTGTATATCAGCGGCCGACCACACAGCGAGGCCACCTCGTGAGTCACGCATGCCCTCGTCTGCACAAACCTCGTGGAAGTGTTAAAATATGGAGCATGTCATTTCAAAGCAATGCAACCTGGAACTGTATTATGTGAGGATTCTATTTGTCTGATTCTATTAGCCATTGCTTATCATCTGTCCTGATGCTTGGCCGATCTTGGCGATAGAAGATGCCAGCAATGCTGCCTGCTATTATACCCTGATGCGTCTGGTGCCAACACTCTCGAAGTCTAGCGAAATTGATTGTATCATTGAAAGTGATTGCGCAAGAATACCTCTCCATGTGAATGAATTAAGCAGACCCATAGTGTCGTGCAAACCATTGACAAAGGGCGAAAAAAGAAGAGAAAAAAAGAGATAATTGTTACATAATACGGGCCCTGGTTCTGTGTAAAGTAGAGCGCTAAGCTTGGCTGGGTATGACTTCGGCATTGGTATAAGCCATGTTTCTGTAAGTACAGTGGAATCTCGATGATACGAATCTCACGGGGTCACTAAAAATATTCGTATTAGCCAAAATTCGTGTCATCGAAACACAATTAAAACTAGCTAAATTAAGGGGGGACGCGAGGATCAGATCGCGAAAATTGCGAAAAAAATCAATCTTTGCAAACCACCCGTTTCGGTATCTGCAACGTCTAATCTACGCTGTATCAGAATGGTTTGGCTGAAAACGCACTAAAAGTGGCCGAAAAAGATTAATTCGTCAGTGCGCAGGGCGACAAAACTGCTTTAAATCACGCACAATCACCGCAGTTCACGGAGACATAGCTCGTATTTCCCGCCACCGAGCGTCGCCATCTTGGTATCGCTCGAAAGCTCAAACTTTCTCTGTTCCGCTTCTCAATTCGTCCGTCGACGCACAAACACAAAAGGAGCGCGGGTCTGCGATAAGTAGTCACACGGGCCCTCCGATGAAAGCATGCCTCCGATTGGCTGCCGTGCTGAAAGGTGTCTCTCCATTGGTTGCTGCTGTGGTAGAGGCAAGACGGCAACCGCAGTTGTCTGCTTCGTAAACCACGCCTGGCATCTTCACTTGACACGCAGAATTCGGATTACTGAGAGCTCCCAGGTTAGTGATGGATCGTCGCTCGTTGGAGAAGAAATTTCGGACGAAGCACACCTTCGGAATATGGAAGCGCAAGCCTCCTACAGCAAGAAAATACGGCGATTAGCGGGAGAAGCGGAGGAGCACCCGACTTAACGTGCCGCGCTACCTTGCACCGTGTGACTCCTGCAGCGAAACCGACAATCGCCCTGTGCCATCAGCACCAATAACGCAGTCGACGGAAGACGCGCCAACGGAGGCTCCCGCGCCCCAGCGTACGGCCGCGCGAATCAGCCGAGATCGTATCTCGGTAGACATAGCTCGCTGCGACTAGGCAAAATGGCGCAAACACACAGAACGCGGCCTGAAGCACAGCAGCCACTCCATCCGATGGCACGTGGAAAAGAAGGAAAAGCACAAAAGCAACAAAAGCGCCACCGCTTCAAACTCTTCGCGCCCAGCCTCCGCGCTGTCCGGCGCCGCGTCCACACCTCCGCACCAAAAGAGAAAGGGGGAAACGTGTGACTGCACGCTGTTCTCTTTCGCGGCCGTCGTTGGGGCGGCGTTTATTCGTATCAACCGACGCGTGTCGAAAACCGATTCGTAACAACCCTTCTCTAGTACGTTGCAAAGTAATGGGGCTCGGCCGGGACCACAGAAAAATTTGTATCATTCGGAAATTCGTATTAGCCGTGATCGTATCATCGAGATTCCACTGTACTAACATGTTACGTCAAAGATGAGAAGAGATTAGACACAGTCATGTTTAGGAAGAAAACTTCTGTATGGGGCGAGAGAAGCCTTCATGAATACTATAATTAGCACCCTTTAATTTGCCTCTGCTAGATAGAATATTTTCTTATGTTTTAAAAACAGCTCATTTCACAGTGGTTAGGCAATTTCAAGTGTTTGAATAGTACCTGAAAAATGGAATTGAAGACATTCAACAGCATTGGTAACCAAACATTGTTATTAAGTTCATGCTGCTGACCAAACCACTTCTATATACTCTTGATCCTTCCTATACAGAGTGTCCCAACTATCATGCACCAAGATTTAAAAATATGCATATGCTACGTAGCTAAACAGAACCAAGGTAATGTTGTTTGCTGTGACTTGGATATTACTCATATTTTTTTTCGAACAACCGGGCGACTGCCACTCGAGGCACATTGCGTGTATTCGCGGGCTTCTTTCAAGCTCGGAGAAATACTTTTATGTAGCACGTATTGAGCAACAGAAAGCTGTATTGGGAGTTTTTCATGGTGCTCTACAATTTTCTCATTGACACTTTTTATCTAATTATAATATTTTAGAAGTTGAATAATTAAGGCTAATTATGTAATTAGGCGGAATGCAAAAAATAATCAGAGTATCTCCAAGCGATGACAAACAACATTACCTTGGTTCTGTCTAGCTACGTGGCATTTGCATATATTTAAATCTAGGTGCATGATAGTTGGGACACCCTGTATAAACAGTACCTATGCTGTAACTGCAACCACCTGCTCACGTCACTAGACGGTTAAACAAATCATGACAAATTCTATAAATGACGTGGTTTCCTTTAATATTTGCTCATCTTTCCTATTGTGTTGTATTCATGTTGCATTTGTGTTTGAAATGTATCGACAGCATTGATGTGCTTACCTGCCCATCCTGGCACTTGCTTCTCTTGCAATTGCACTTTTCCTCGCTATAACATTTTTTTTTTCTGTGCTTTGAGTTGTGGGGACTGCAAGCTGCTGATGTTTAATCTTGTTCCAGTCAAACCAGGCCAGATTTGATAGCTAGGCATTGCAAGTGCATGCACCAGAGCTCGAGTTGTCTCTTGCCACGGACAGTAGATTTCTCAAAAGCCGGCGAGAGGCATACCCCCCAGAGTCAACATCCCCCCCCCCCCTTTTTTTTTTCTAACATTCGTGATGTATTCTTTTGTGTCTTTGACAGTGTATTCCACTTCTTTCGACTACTACGTGCCTGTGAAGAAACGTGATTCGTTCCTTCATAATGCTGTATGCCATGACGGCACTACAAATAAGATCAAATTGTTAGTCTGTTCATGAAATCGGAGCTCTGTACAACACCCATGCAGGTTCTCGCTGAACTTCCAATGTGGCGGCCTAGGCTCGGACATTGCGTTCCACTTCAACCCGCGCTTCCCTCGCAAGGAGATGGTGCGCAACAGCTTCCAGGATGGTGACTGGGGAACTGAGGAACGCAAGTGCCATGGTTTCCCCTTTGCCCCTGGGGTGCACTTCGACATTCTCATCCGGGTAGGCCCTTTCTTCCCATGGCTTCTCCTCAAAACCACAGACCAATGTGTGGTGAGCCGACACCAGCAGGCAGCAAGCTCAAAAGCATGTAGCATCTTTTAGGGCCTATTTAGTGCAGTGGAATAGAGAAAGAGATTGTGGCTCTGGACTGGCTCCTCTTGACTGCATTGCGAGCATTCCCAAAATAATTTCGGGAGCAAGTGAACAGATAGAAGTTGCACTGTAGGCATTTGCATTGCATGAGCAAACTTGCTGTTCCACGGTACCAGTCAGGCTGCTGTGATATGCTATGGCTGTTCCATATGTTACGATTGCTAACAGTGCACAAAGCGTCGTACAATTAAACCTGGACGTAACGAACTTCAATTTAATGAAATATTTAATGAAATTTTAGTCTAAACATAGCGAAACGTGTCTGTCTGCAATTTCTATGTAATGAAATTTCACCACTGCGGAAACATTGAATGGCAACAACCACGAACGCCACTGCCCAAGTAGTCAAAATATGTGCGGTTCTTTGCAGATTACAGTGGTGTTACAATAAATACACCAAATGCACCGTTATTTATTTATTTTTTCATGCAAAACATGAACAAAGTGTTTCAGTCAATACCACCCGTATATGCTTCAGGTAGTGCAAAAAGCAATAAAAGCTCACTCCATAAATCTGTACTTGTGAAGCACAGAGCCTGTGCGCTCTTTCTCACGAACACCATGCAATGCAGTGAAGGCTGGCGCTTGTGTTAGCCATTCGGTGGCGAGTGCTGCCTGCGTATTCTAGGAGGCTAGTATGGGCAACACCCATTATGTACCACTTATCTTTCCATGAAGCTTCCGTTTAGCCAGCATCATGTGAAGGGCAATCAGTGGTAGACAATGGACAGGCCCTTCATCTGGTTCTCTATTCCGGTTGGCTGACATGACCTGCAGCTTGCTGCGCTCCATGAAATTGGTGAGATGCAGTACGGGGCAGTACACAGCTGGAGGTGCTACCTTTGGAAATCAACGTGCGTAGGCAGCACAAAAATGCGTGCACAGCGTGCGTGACAAGACATGCTGCTGAGTACCAGGCTACAAATTTTGCTGAATTGATTAACTTTCCTGTAACAGTCAAATGCGGAAACAACCGAAGAGGAAAGAGATACAGATACAAATGGCTGTGTGCACCACGCTATTCAAAGGTGAAGCCGCCCCTGCACATTGCACCACACGTACATAAGATAGTGAAGTTAAAAGATGGAAAAGAAGGAAAGAGACTGGGGTTCTTACGCAAGACATAATGCGGATAGAGAATGTTGCTGTTGAAAATACTCAATTATATTTCACGTGGTGAATGAGCGACAAAAGCTTACTCACAAACATATACAGCCAAGTCTCGTTACAATGAAACCCACCTGTGGTGTAGTTGCTATAACATTGCACTGCTAAGCACGAGGTCACGGGATCAAATCCAGGCCACAGCGGCTGCATTTCGATGGGGGGTGAAATGCAGAAACGCCCGTGTACCGTGCATCGCGTGCACGTTAAACATCCCCAGGTTGTCAAAATTAATCCAAAGTCCCCCACTACGGTATGCCCCATAATCAAATAGTGGTTTTGGCACTTAAGACCCCAGAACGTTTTCTTTTTTATAACGAAGCTACATTTGACAGATAAATACCTCCGTTATATCTGATATTTGTTATGAGCATATATTTTTTACATGTAGGTATCAGTGACAAATATTTTAGATTTACTTTGTTATATCGAATAATTTCTTATAACCCTGTTCGTTATATAGAGGTTCGACTGTATCCACAGGGTGCAGGGAACCTTGTTGCACGGTGCGCTCAGGACAGCGTGCAGTGGCAGGTGCAGCCTACAAAAAGTGGTGCTGGGGGAATGTGCAATGGAACAGGAAATATAATTTTCATAAGCTTCTCGCCAGCATACTGTTTGCTATCAAAATAACTGAACAGGAGACTGACAAGCCTCTGTGTATCATGTCTATACCACGTGGAGATAGCACAGCACATCCTGTACAGTTGCGGCTTATGGGGGAAGACTTGAAAAAGAGGGGTGCGGTACTCACGCAAGAATATATGTTATTTCGATGTTAGGAAGTTTGATGCATAGTGCCACTTTTCACGACTTTGTTGTATCGATGTTATTACATTCTTCTGTTGTTCTGTGCAAAGTGCCTTTCTGATGTGGTCGGATGCTGAGATTCTCAAAGTAGATTCACTGGCCTCTCGTTTGCAGGTTTTGGACGCCACCTATGACGTGGCCGTCAATGGCCAGCACTATCTGCAGTTCCAGCACCGGCTGCAGCCACTGCAACGCATTAGCCACTTCAGCGTGGAGGGTGACGTGTTGCTGGCAGCTTGCAAGTTTCAGTACTGCTGAAGCTGTCACTAAGAAAGGCTCAGCATAAAATGCCAATAACTTGTTAAACCTGAATAAAGATCTAGTCTTGAAATGTTACTGGGAATACCTGTTAGAATAAACTCTACATATGTTTGGCTATGCTTGTTGAGTCATCACTGGTGAACATTCGCAAGTGGAAAAGTTGGTGAGAGCAAAAAAATAGTTGGACAAAGAAATAGATGTTACACAAGGCAAGTGTTTGTCCGATGTCCATCTCTCTTTTCTCATGCTGTGCGCGTTTTTGCACTCCATCAAGTATGCACCATCTGGGCCCTCGGCAAGTCCTCTAATTCAAAAGTCACTTGTGGGCAGAATGAAACATTGGGAAAGAATGTGGCAAATGTAAATTCAGGCAAGAACTTGAAATAATGACGTGACTCATATTAGGCTGTTTTTTGCTGTATAACTGATGCCTCTCGGCCTCGAAACCCTGGAAAAATACAATGCCAACCAAAACTGCAAACCAGTTTTGGCTGTGTTTCTTAGTAGATGGTGTACATGTTGTGGTGTTGCGACAAAAATGATTACATGGAACTAGGAAATTGTGATGAAAGGGAGAATGTGTATATCATCATTTGAATATTCATGTGGAAAAGAAGTACAAGGATGTGCGTTGTTAAAATCTGAAGGGAAGTTCTACGAGTCATTCGTACAACTACAAAAGAAACCGCACGGTCTCCTGCTGGCCCTTTCGTACCCTTTGTGGAACAAGCATTCTTACACCACGAACGGAGATTGCACATGGACCAAGTGACTCGGGAAGCCACATAAAAGTCTTTAGGATTGGAAAAATGTTGGTCAAATGCATTCTCTGTTAACGTCATGTTTATGGCCTGAAGGTGCGTTTTTATCTCCTCCACTTTGCACCAGAACAGCTTGGGTAAGTTATTAAACCAGCCACCTAAAATGTCTGGCCAGAATTTGTCGATATGGAAGGAGACCCTAAAACAAGCTTGATTAGCTAAGTCACTACTTATAACGTAGAAAGCTTCTCACTAAGCGCCAGCTTGCTACTGAGCAGTGTACTTATAGTTGAAATTGTAAAAGAAAGTTTTTGTCAATATTGGTAGCTCTTGCATAACGTGAGCAACTGTGCAACATATTTATATGCATTAGAAGCAAACAGCCAGGAGTCCAACACCAAACAATGTTAACATCTTATCTGACAGCTTACCGAACAAAGAGATAGTGCATTATCTTATGGCCTTAATTTCTGCCCCGCAACGAGCTCAAAAACTTAGACAAAATTTTGTGACTAATAATATTTCAACAATTAATTTACAGCTACTTCCCGAAGGATACTTAAAATGAAACAGTGGACTTCCCCCACCCAAGCTTAGAAAAAGAGAGAGAGAGATTAGAAAACTGTGTTCTAGTTGCTACCAAAGATTACTAAAAAGGACAATCCAAGTCACCCATTGTTCCAGGTGTTCTTTCAGAGAACCTGAGCTTTTCCGTCGTTTATTAATGCAGGCAGTATTCTTTCAGCTGTTTACGCCTGTGACCAGCGTACTACCTTGATCATCTGCCAGCGGTTTAGCACTCCTACTTGTGTGCGCAAGGTAATTAGCTGTGCGTGCGTGTGGATGCGGGGAAGTGGGGGATTGCGTGCGCGCGCTATCCCCAATCACTTTCAGCGCTTGCAGTGCGAAAAATTATGGCCTTCGAGATGCCTTTTTTTAGTGGTAATAAAAACCAATCTAAAAGGCACTGCAAAATTATGGCCTTCGAGATATCTGTCTTTTAGTGGTAATAAAAACCAATCTAAAAGGTCATTGTTAAGACGTGCAATGTCGACACATTATCTGCAAAAATTCGCATTTAGCACACTTTTTATATTTTGTCACTTTGTTTAACTTTAACGAGTATAAACGAATAACTGTCATGTATTTGTGTGCGCAAGTGCGCTTTGCCTGACACCGTTTGTTTTCTGATGAGCGTGTGTCATGCTGTTCGAGTGTATGTATGTGCTGTCGCGATAACCACCCCATGGATCTGTGTAAAACATAGTGCTGTGAATGTTTCAAGAAGATGCGGTTATATTTCAGTCTTTTGTTGCTGTGCGTTCCTTCTAACTGTTTTCCTGACCAGGGGAAGTGGTCGTTCAAGGTTGATAACGTGCGTGTTTTTGCCTCTCGTTTCTCTGTTTGCGTCGGTGTTCGAAATCCGCCGATCGAGTGCTTCATGAAAGTTTTGCCGGGTGTTGCGTGCTTGTTGGTTTCGCATCACGTTGCCCGCAGCGTGCGAAATCTGCGCCGACGCCACTTGTGTGTTTGTGTTGTGCACCTAACGCGCGCGATTTTGACGACGATCCGCCCGACCCTTCTTTCTTTCTCGGTGGTCGCAGGTGTCCAATCATTATTTTGCCGTTCAGAAGAGCCTGTACAATGGATCCACGGTCTTTGTGACAAGTAAGTGTGTCATGATGACCGGATGAAGCGTTCCTTCGTGCGCTCTAACCGCGTCGTCATTCGGCGTCGCCGTACGGCTACCGCGAGCTGTGGATACCAGCGCGTAGCGATGGCGACACCGGATGACGCCTTGACGTGCAAAAAAATGCGGCCGCCAGCAACCAGTGCCTTCTGTGCCGCAGTTTCCTGCGAAGCGAGCGTGCCCGGGGACGCGCTGACGCTGCAGGTCGGCTGGACGATGTACCGCAGCCCTTGCTTCCAGGAGTTCCTCGACGTCGACCTTCTGGTGCGTAGCAAAGAGCTAGGGCCCCCGGCCCCAGGCTTACGTGGATCGCGCCTCAGACGCAGGAACAGCTTGCGGGGCTGAACGCCGGCGCGAAGCTGTTCGAGTTGGCCACAGTGTACAGTCGCGGTGAAGACGAGCGCCACCAGTGCCTGCACCTGATCGACCTGGGCGCGCTGCGGCACCACCCACCGGTGAGTCGACGAACCGTCTGCGAGCTCCAGTGCTGAGACCTTCTCCTTTTCTTTCAGCTGCAGAGCTTGAAACCCAAGGGTAAGTGCTACCCAAAAATGCACGCCTCAGTGGGAATGCACATGCTTTTCTTGCACCTTGCCTAGGGTGCTCATACTGCGGACATCTACCTCAAGGTGGCTCAGCTTGACACTACTAGGTTTCATACACAATAGGGAATGCTACTAAAGCTAAAGAGACTTCTAGCATTCACGACCAAAAAATGGTATGTGACATACGAAAGAAACATATAGGTATGCATCATGTATTTCAATGTAACATCAAATGTCATTTTCATGTCGCATAATACGGCTAGTTATTCTGTGGAAGGTGTTGCAAGCCTGAACCTTTTTACCACCAGAACGAACAGGGTGACACGTTTATGAGACCAGCGGCCGTAGCGCACTCGCATGAGCTCACCACCAACACGTAGATCACTACTTACTGGCAGCACAGCGGTGCGCTAATAATGCATCATTTGACATAACCTTACATCAATAGGCTATAGTTGTAATATGTGATTTAGTTATTCTGTAGAACAGCCATGGGCCATTTTGGCTCAGTACAGGTCTTGAAGAGGGACACAAATTCTAATGGCTTCACCTCTGCCCTCGATGTGGCTTGATAGCTTTTCTCTGGTCGCCATGTGAACGCACTTCCACACAGCTGGCCTGGTCCAGTGGGAGGTTAAGTGCTCGGGCCTGATGGTCTGAAAGCTTCACTCCTGGGAAGCTATCTTGTACGAGTTCGAAAAGCCGACATCTGGGCCGCTATCTTGTACGCGTTCGAAAAGCCGACGTTCGGTTTCGCCTCACGCGATTGCCCTAAATTGGCTATAGGCCGCGATGTTCGCGAGGCCTGGGCCATCGCTTGAGACGAAACTGGACGTCGGCTTTTCAAATGCGTACAAGATAGCACCCCTGGTTTCGTCTCACGCGATTGCCCTGGCCGCCCCGATATTGAGGCCTAGGCCAGTCTAGGCCAATAGCGCGAGGTGAAACCGAATGTCGGCTTTTCGAAGTTGTGCAAGATAGCGGCCCTGCTCACTGGCCTCCCTTCCACCTGAGCCGCACTGTTGGTGATCTCTTGTTCAAAACTTCACTACTTCGCTCTGTCACGAATAGACCGATTTCACGATGACTTTCACTATACCACTGCTGCCCCAAAGCATGCAGGTAGTAGCAGTCCTTATGGGCTGAAGGGCAACTATGTTAAGCATGTTATCTTTGTGCCATGACAAACACGCTTAGCCTTCGAGATCAAAAGGCAGGGAGGGGTGGGGGGCAGGAGGTATGAATGAATCAGTTTTATTGAAGAATGAATGGCTCTGTGGGGTGAGAATAAAATGAATAAAAAATAAAAAGGTGAGATGATAAGTGGGGTTAAGGAGATGCAGCATTGCCCCTAACTTCCCCCTTAAGTTCACTGGAAATATTCACTATGGCATCATCCTTGGCATTCTCCTCAAAGTTGCCTTAAACCCAAGAATAGTGCTGGCAAGGTCGGTGCGCATGCGCGCTAAACTGTGGCAACATTAGTCTGTTGACCTGGGTGGTCTCACATGACCCGTTACAATGCCGTCACAATGCTGCTGTCACAATGGACATGCACACAACAGCGCAGAGGGACGATCCAACCAGTTCCACTTACAAGCCAGCCCAGGGGAGCCCAATCTTGTAATACTCGCCAGTTCTTGCTAGAGAATAAGTTTTAATGTCAGGTGTTTATATCAAGCAGCAAAATGCTGTTTTTTAGCAAAGGCGAGAGTCGGTCAGAAGGCTGTACTAGAACAAGTTAAGGTTGATGCCACTGTTGAAATCTGTTGTGCCCACGAGCATTGCAGCTCTTTTCAGTTTGTCTACCCGGCCACTCTCGAAATGGCTGGGCAGCACTGTTGAACAATGCCGTACTGTTTCGGCATACCACAGTTGCAGGAGGCAATGGGACGGCAGTCCAGCCAACAGTGCTGCCGCCCCTGTCCAGCGTGAACGAGGATGGCATCTACATGCTCTTGCTGCATGTGCGCTCTGAGGGCAACTTTTCCTTGCAAGGTGAGATACCCACAGCAGTGTGACAAGCACCCATGCTCCAGCCGATGGCAGCAGCGAGTATTGAGCTGGTTGTTGGTTCAGATGGCCATGCATTAACCCTTCAAAGACGAGACACATAAATACCCAAGGGAAATGTTTATTTTTTATCTAAATGTGCAAAATATACCGAGGATGAGCATATACAAAGAATTTGTGAAAACAGTTTTCAGCAGTAGGGGGGCAATTCAAGACAGAATACCGAAAGCGAACTTCACCACAAGCCACCTACGGCTTTGTTTAGAATTTGTACAGACAGTTCTAGTCAGATGTGAAACAGGTGCACATTGCATTCGCTTTACATTACATGTGTGATACCTCGGCAGCTGGGGATCTTGTATCGGTGTGTCTCCTCTGACCGTGCTTTCAACAGAAAGCTTGTCATGTGCCAAATTTCTTCCTTGTCCTGTGTTCCCGCTCTAATCTGACAAATGTAGCTTGCTGCCCGTCATTCAGTGTTGGCCAACGACATTTAGCCTGAAAATTCATGCCAACAAGAAAGCTCAACAAGAAAATTTTTTTTTTTTATGGTGTGTTTCCATAAGTTGTTAATATGCATGCAGTACCGATGGAGCCACGTCATCATTAGGGTGGAAAGTGGGCTGCACGCACGGTCGGGTCGTTACCTTCCCAGTTCAGGGTGCAAATAAATTGCAGCCCTAGATAGCTCGGGCAAATGAGGCTGTGAAGCAACCCCTAGTTGAGACAGTGTTTATTGCCAGATGTAAACAGGGGCTCTTGTAGGGCATTGGCTGCAGAACAAAGCAGGTACAACACTGTGTGTGCCTATGTACTATCAACATAAACTGAAACGCGAACAAAGCTTAAACTACTCCCACGAGTTGCTTCATTTCCAGTTAATTAGCATTTGTAACAGTGGCTTGATTCAGACTCCAAAACATACACTGGGGCTACTCCATGCGTAAGAACCGGCTGCAGAGTGTAATTCCATGTAATTACGCATACAAACGTTCTGATCAGTTATGTCCTGTTCATGTTTTACTTTATGCTTCTGGTACATGTACATAGAATCTTGGTGAACAGAATTGCCACCTAAAGGGACCAGCAGCTTGCTGTCCATTTGAATGAGCTGTAAAAATTAATTTGAGGCAGGTGTTGGTACCCAGCTCATAAACTACCTTGAGAAGACATAGTAACGTTAATAAGATAAGCGTTTAGCTGACATCAAGGGATGCACATAAAATGGGAGTCGGGTTTCAAAGGACAGCACTTATAAAAACTGATATAAAGTGTTAGTAACAGGAATTAAGTGAGACCATAAGATTTGCACCAGCAGTTGTAAGGATTGGGATCTAACATACCGTATTGGAGCTGTGGATGCACATTATGCCTTATGGCATGCCACCATAAAAAAAAAATAATAATAACAAATAAATAAACAATTAAAAGAAAAACTTGTAGAACACAAAGGAGAGTACAACATAAGCACCTACGCTTAACTGATATTATTCAGGGAAAGCTTAACATATATTGTACACCAAAAGCAGTACTGCAAAAAAAAATAATAATAATAAAAAAAGTTTCTGCAGAAGCAGGTCTAAAGCAAAGGCATTCTTGCCATCGTGTTCATGTCCTGTACAGTTTGTGCTGCTATTATGATGAGAGGACTCTCAACTACAAGTCTTGACTGGCAGTTAGTATTCTGCAGTACAGACCAGCAAACACACAGGATGGAAATGAGCAAGTCTTGCTCATCAAATAGTTGCACATGTAAGGGAAAAATCGTCATCCACCCGACAGTAGCACTAAGCCACCAAGGAAATACACACCGGTTTCTCAGAAGGAAAGCTTTGTTCAAGAAAAAATTTGCCCTGGTCTGGAATTGGAACCTTAGACCCAATGCCTTTCCGAGGCAGTTGCTCTACGATCCGAGCTAACCAGGAGGCTAGCACGTCGCAGAGCGTGGACGAATGAACCCTTTCTGGGCCGATGATATCCGACATCAAGAAAAACAAACATGAAAACTATTTTCGCAAATGTGAGTGTCGGCAGTGCTAATGACATAATTTGTTCACTTTGTGCAACAGATAAATATGGCTCTCGTGAAAATTTCACAAATGTCTATGCACTGCATCATGCTGAGGGTAAGCCCCTGCGCTGTACCTGTGGTGCCTGCTGCCCAATAAAAAGGTAGTTTCGTCATTCACAGTTTTGCTACTGTGTTACTGACCGTCACTACCACGTGACAAAATCACCTTCCTTGGGTGGCAGAAAAATGGTCTACAAATAATCTGTGGTCTTATTTTGCACCCTTACAATTGTGAATTAAGAACTTTGAAGGACCACATGCTGCTTACAGCGCATTGAGTTTTTTGGCAGTTTACAAGAAAAACCTTCGATTCATTGCCAAGAACTCCCAAGTGACTATTTTTCTTTATTTTTCCCTGACGTCAGATGCGCATAACATAAAATTTTCACTCCATTGAGAAAATTCAGACAGAAATGGGTTAATTGACAGCTTGTAGCAGCGGCACGGAATACGGCAAATCAGTTCAGTGGAAATATGCAAAGTTGGGAAAGTTCCACAGAAGGGTACAGCAAGACATTTTCATGGTTGTCCCTTTCCTGAAATTTTCTTGATTTGCCAGATAGCTGTACAGTTAAATTTATACGAGCACTCTTCCTGCAGTGGACCTGTCCCTGCGGGGCAGCCATGGCTACCTCTCGGCCGTCGACTGGCCCTTCCTGCCGGTGAGTCGGATCGCAGTGACCTGCCGTTGGGTTGGGTGACTCAGCTGGCCTTCTTGGTTCGCAGTTCTATGGCGTAATGTGTGGCGTGTACGTGGTGTACGCCGTGGTGTGGTTGGCTGTGTCGGCACTCCAGTGGCGAGACCTTCTGCGTATCCAGTTCTGGATCGGTGGTGTCATCTTTCTGGGTGAGTGCTGTGCTCCTAGCCCTGACTGGTATCTTAGGCTGTGTTCCAATACTCTCCGTAGACGGCAAAGTAGACTGCTAAGCTGACAGCAGCCATCTTAAGTCTCGTTCCAATTCTCACAAAGACGTCAAAGTAGACAGCCTTGCGAAGACAGCATCAAAGTAAAGAGCGATGCAGGCTACTTTCCTGTCTAAACAAAATGGTAACTGAGCAGGAAGTTTAAAAACTCGACGGGAAGGTCGTCTGTGCACGCGAAAATGTAGACACGCTTTTCTATACCCTTAATGCAAGTTACATCGTGTTTTTCATGGTTCACAAGCAAAAATACTTAAAATAGAGAAATAAAGCGTGCTTTCTCAACTTTCTTTTGTCGCTGCAAGGTGGCGTCACGTTGCAGAAGCGTCTTGTAGACGGCTCGAAACTCATTCCATTAATTGGAATCGAAGCTGTCTCGGCTGTCTCCTTAGCTGTCTACGTAGACTGTTTCCAAAGCTGGCCAGAATTGGAACACACCCTAAGGGTTCAGTAGGCATGCTGCAAGACCGCGCACACTGGTTGCAATACAGTCGAACCTCGATATAACGAAGTTGTACGTAGAGCAAAAAAACTTTGTTATATTGCGAATTTCGTTAATTCGAGGTTTCGTTAATTCAGTTAGAACCTAAATCGGGAAATAAAAATAGCTACATCGCAAATTTCGTCAAATCGAGGTTTGTTATATCGAGGTTTGGGACTGTATACAGTTGCTACATGGCATTCTGACCGAGCTAATTTATGTTCAGCTCTGAAATTCGTTCAGAGTAATGCATTCATTTGCACAGCCACTATCACGGCCATTTAATTTAGTCCATTATTAATCTTGATTCTGCTTATTCTGCTGATTATTCTGCTTTTGCAGTAATCGAGCTCAAAGCTGAAGGAACTGCTAGAGTCTGCCAACTTCTTTTACCAGTGTTATATTTTCTGTAGTGATAAAAAAGGCAGAGATAGCTTACTAATTAAGTGGTGCTGTCTTAACTTTTTTTAAATGGAAGTGGGTGTGTTCAGTCATCGTGTGCACTGGTAATACAGCTGTGCAAGTTTTCTTATAATGATCACTGCTGGGTGGCAATTCAAATGTGGTAGGGAGCATGCATCCCTTTTACCTCGGGTGTTTACAAATGCAATAAAAAAGTGAGGTTAATATTTACACTATAGCTGTCATTATAAAAAAAAAAGATTTACATAAATTACAGTTGTGATTGGAGCAGCTTTCACAAATGAGTACAAAGTGTGCGCTGTTTCTAGGCTATATACTAGATGTCCACTCCTGTCTGTGTAGGCATGCTGGAGAAGGCAGTCTTCTACGCCGAATACCAGTCGATCAATGCAACCGGTTGCTCGGTGCAAGGGGCCGTGCTCTTTGCCGAGGTGCTGTCGTGCCTCAAGCGGTCCCTGGCACGGCTCCTGGTGGTGGTGGTCAGTCTGGGCTTTGGCATTGTCAAGCCCAGGCTGGGGCCCATGCTGCACCGTGTGCTGGGGTTAGGGGCCGCCTACTTTGTGATGGCCTCCCTTGAGGGATGCCTGCGCACACTCAAGGTGGGTGCGCTAAAATTGGACTTTTCTGCAGTACTTCCTAGCTGGAAATCTGTTGCAAAGTGGTTGTTAGCCGAGCTTGTTAGCATAATGAAATAATACAGCAAACAGCACAAAAGCAAAACTGAGACTGAGCACAGAAACGGGACAGGGTCCGAGTTGTCCATTTCTTTACTCTCAGCCCTATTTTTGTGCTGTTTGCCGTATCATGGGCAAATTTAACACCACTATCTGTGCAAGTTTCTTAATAGAGGGTACAGTGATGCTGTGACACAGCTTGATTTAAAACATGGTTGTGGCTTTCTTTGAATGAAATCTTCATAATTTCTTGCAATACACTTTGCACTAATGAAAATGGAAACATACGATTCGGACCAATGCATTGTAAGTGCAGACCTTCTTGCCTCTCCTACCAACTTAAGCTGCTCGTTGGTACTTTTTGTGTTCAATCTGCATACCAGAGTACAAGTGCTTTGGTTTTAATAACAAATATCATTACACAGCAACAAAAAATTGACAGCATTTTATACACTACTAGGTTTGTTGGCAGTTACTCAACCTGTTCGCTTTTATTGTTCACAACCTGCTCGTGGTAACATTTGTTACTCACATCACTGTTACATGCCACACTAATGCATCTATTTGCAATGGTCCCACATGCCCTTTTGGCAGTGGTCTAGTTGTAAGCAAGCTGGGTCTTTACGTTACTCTGCTTTTTGTGTTGGGTGTTCCGTGCATTACATTCCACTTAGACCCGTGTAGTGTGTGCAGTTTGGGTAGTACGTGCATCATGGGTGTCTATCTGGATAATACTGTTTCGACGTGCCTCATGGCATGCATCACTCTAGGCACACATAGCGGACATGTATTCCTGAGCATTTTGCGTGTGGCCATTTGTTGTGTGCAGCCCAAGAACACGCCTGACCGGTTGCTGACGGTGCTGGGCATAGGGCTGGCCCTATTGGACAGCGCCATCTGCTGGTGGATCTTCAGCAGCCTCAGTCAGACAACACGCACGCTGCGGTTGCGTCGCAACGTCATCAAACTCTCCCTATACCGTCACTTCACCAACACTTTGGTGTTTGCCGTTCTGGGTAAGTGCGGCAATGTTTTGGTGGAGAACTGTCTGTCGCTGAGCAACTCTCCTGCTTTCAGCATCCGTTGTGTTCATGGTGTGGGTGACTTTCGACCACCGCACAGCTGAGTGCCTGACGGTAAGTGCTGTTTCTGTCCGGTTGGTGGCTGGTGCTGCACTAGCAGCTCTGCTTCCTGCAGGACTGGAAGGAGCTGTGGTTTGACGAGGGCTACTGGCACTTGCTCTTCTCCCTGGTTTTGCTGGTCATCATGGTCCTCTGGCGTCCAACCAACAACAATAAGCGGTGGGTGTGCACTCGCATCTCAACACTGCAGTGCTGTGTGATGCCCCGTATTCACCTCGGTGCAGAGACTCGGAGGTTTCTTTTCTTTGCTATTTCTGACTGTGCCATCGAGACTTGCAAAACAAACTTGTATCAAGGGTAAACATTCGGCCTGGTTGGGAACAAAATTCGAAAAGTGTCCGTGTACCTGTCAAAGCGTGAGAGAAAACACATGTAAGCACTGCTACGCCTTACGCCATCTCACCTCTGAAGAAGGAGCCCGAGGGGCTCCGAAACGTTGCGTTTCTTAAATAAATTTTGGTTCAAGTTTCTTTATTCTTTAACTCAAACTTGTATCGAGTGCCAGTTTGCTCAGCGTTCCTATGTTCCGTTTCATATTCGAAGGCAGTGCTGCGGAGTCTACCCAAGTAGTGCAGTCAAAGAAGTCTCCACGTGTTTTGTAATACAGATGTTTTTGATCCACAGAGCTTTCTGCAAAACGTAATTCTACGTGTTACAAGTGCAACTTGTGGACGTAGTGCTAAGTCAAATTACAAATTATTTCTGCACCTTGCAACTTGCTGCACAACTTGCAGCAAGTTGTGCTTGGCCAGAAACTCCTGGACGTGCAGAGAGGTGTGGCTGGGAGCATTGTTTTGATGCAGCTGCAAGGTATCGGTGGTCTCCTTTTACGTTGGGACGACCCATTTTCTTGATCTCTTCAGCACATCCATGTATAGTAGGCAGCATTGACTGTCTGGCCTTGGGGTATGAATTCTTTGTGAACCCACACCCTTGACGTCGAAAAAGACAATTAGCATGGTTTTCACTTTTGACTTGCTCATTCTTGCCTTCTTGGGCCGAGGGGACTCTGAGGTGTGCCATTTGGAACTTTGCCACTTCGTCTCAGGGTCGTACTCTAGTACTCATATTTTGTCGCTGGTGACGACATTGTCCAAAAGATTTGGTTAAATTTGCACACGTTGCAAAAGTTCACTCACGATCACCTCTCGGTCGTCCTTGTGGTTGTCAGTCGACAGTTTGGGGACCAGATTGGCACACACTTTCCGCATGTTATGAAATGAGGGGGCACTTTTCCACTAATGTTTCTTGAAAAACAGTTTCAGTTGTTGCCGTAGTTGCCATTAAACCCCATGAATCAACCAAATGTGTGTGCATGCATTTGATTGCCCTCCATGCAGGTATGCCTTCACGCCACTGCTAGATGCTGCTGACGATGAGTTAGAGGAGGAGGAATTCCTTCAGCAGCCTCACGATGCGTTTGGTGAGTGCTTGTCACGTGCATTTTTCTTTTGAGCGCATCTTCAGAGCCACCGCCTTTTATTTGCAGAGGGCATGAAGATGCGGTCCACGAAGCCAGCAGCAGGCCAGCCAGCTGCCAACAAGGAGGATCCGGTAGGAAACGTTTTATATTGGAGAGATCATGGGGCATGCTGAACTTAACTGGCATCCTTAATGAGGCACTAAAGAGAAAAATGATTTGACCTGTATTAGTGAATTAACTTTCTACAATACCAGTAAATCCACACTTACCGTGAGAAGAGGCTTGGTAAGCCATAAAAGGCGCGAAAATGAGACTGGTGGTGACGCTGTGTTGACAACACCAGCTCGCCATGACTACACATTGACGTGCCCGAATCGGGGTTTCGGTGCGAGATTCAGAAAATAGAACTCTAACCTTCATTTTGTCTTCTAATAATAACCAACCTATTATTGCACTATCCCCTTCAGTCAATGAATTATGATCGACTGTCAATAAATGTATGAAATTTACGTAATTTTATGCCAAAGTGCTGTAGACTCCATTAAGAGCAAGTCAGTGAGGTAGAATGACTCTCTCTGCATTTTATGATGAGTCACCATAATTACAGAGTAATTAAGTATCTAATTATTGTGCATTCATAGTGATACGTTCCTCCATGAAAAAAGAATTGTAACACTAGCGCGAATTACTTTCGCAAGTTTATTATTGGTTGCAAGCATTACTAGAAAGGCAAACCAGTTCTTTCACAATTGCTACAGAAACATCCCACGTCACACCTCCCATAAAACGCTGTAGTGCGTTCTCCAAAACAATCTTCGCTAACGATAGATTTCCCTCGTAGTAAAATGAAGGTACTTCAGGTAAGCAGAATGTTCAATTTACCCTAGGCTTAATTTTGGTGGTCTATTTCTTGTCCCAACTGCACAGAAATGGCAAAAATGAGTCGCATTCACAAATGTGTACACCGTGACTGAAGGAGATAATAAGAACAGTCGAGCTTTCAGACAATACTTTGTCACTCTGCACTGACTTGGTGTTTAGCTTTAGTGTCCCTGTAATGCCCAACATATCATATATGCTAGGCCGAATTTCATGCCTCAGAATGTTGATCTAAGTGCGGGAGACTTAACGCAAAGCCCGTAGTTGCATTTTTACATGCTGTTGTGACGTTTCATCTCTGGATAGCTCAACAAACCAGTTACTAATGAATTACTAGGCTAAGTTCTAACTTGGATAACATTTCTTTTTTCGTACGAATGTACAAAAGAAATAAAGGGGAATTCCAATATTTATGTGGAACTATGTTTGGGCATTACAGGGTTAAATTGCACGCCTCAAGAATACCATCATAGCTGGCGATTACCTGGACACATTGAGCCCGACTTGATTGCTCTCTACACTGATTAATGTTCATTACGAACAATCAGTAAATTTTTCTGCATGCAACATTGCGATGAAGCAGCAGTAATCTTTAAGTGCGTCTTCCGCTGCAGGAGGATGACCTGAAGTGGGTCGAGGAGACCATTCCCTCATCCTTGGGAGAAACGTAAGTTTATTGGAAATCCTCACTGTTTAAGAGTTTGTTTTATTTGTCTGATTCCTTACCCCCTCTTCCAGGGCCCTGCCAAGCCTCTTGGACTCGGATGAGGTGGGTGCTGCTGGTCGCATGATAAGTCAGGCATAGTTTCTGCCATTGCCGTCGTCAGTCATTGCTACATACAGCCAGTTAAAGGGAAACATAGGTCTTACACCAAAATTTAAAAAGGAAATCTATATTCTTCGAGGTATTGTGTTGTGGTATCATTTGTCATTGTGGTTGGCAGCGAGACTGCCACTTCGCGTGTCTGCAGTGGTGGTGCGGTGTGAATGTACATCTCTTTAATGCAAATTGACATTCGTTTTAAGATGGGTTCTACTGTATTCTTTTTTCCCTTTCTTTTTTTAATGCATGCTTCTGGAAATGAGGAAGCTCTTTTATATTGTAGTGAAGTGAGTATGCCTACTGGGCGAGGCCTCTAAGCGGTGTCTCTTCCATAGGAAATCATGACTGTACGGTTCGAACGGAACAAGATGGAGTGAAGACAAGCTGTGTGTGTGCAGCGACCAGCCAAGCACCAAGGGCATGTCCATTGTGCCTGAACTGTGGGACAAGAAATGTTTGCCAGTCCTTTTGATTGAGGCTTCCTTCACTCTGCGACCCAAAACCATTTTTCGGTGTGAGAAAGATCACACTCCCATGGATTATCACTTGGCTGTCATAATACTTGCCCCGGTAACTTCCCTATTTATTTCAGCTAGCCAAGTGGCATGGTGAATTCTTATATAAAGTGTGGTGTGCTGCCGGTGTCACTATGCACAATGATCTTGCTGAGATTGTTTTGTTTCCTTTTTTTTGGCGGGATGGTGACACTCTAGTCTCCAAAAGAAACGGAAGTGCTGCGCATAGTTGGTGAGCAATATTGGGAAAAGTTTTAATGTTGAAACTGATGCACAGCCCGAATTGCTTTACATTTCCAGGATCAGTACAGTCATAGATGTGCACATACAAGATATCAAAAATGGGATGAGGCAATTTAATAGCCATCGCTCACCATCCATTCGTACAGGCTCAAGCAATTGACATGTGCTGCATGGCAATGCATGCTTATCTTTTTGTGTGTTGTCCTTGCCTCACCTGTGTAGGTGGCATGACTTGCGTTTAGGCATCCTGTAAATAATAAATGAGAACCTTCAGTGAAGTTGCTGTCCATCTATGGAGCCATTTGCCCTCTGCTTGAATCTTCCTTGTGGCAACGTGGCGGGGGTGCTGCTGCCGTCTTAACGTGTGCTTGTTGTGTGCGCATGATTTGCCATCGTCAACTGTGCACCACGAGCTTATGGCATGCTGGCTTGACAATACATGTGCACGAGAAATGCAAAACCTCACTCGAGGCATTCCTCGGAAGTCACTGATGCCGCAGGATGACTGCACAGGAATACAGTGATAGTATGCCACACACTGGGTACCATAGCTGAGAAAGCCATAACTGAAGTGAAAAGTAGCCGTTCACTTGTGTGCCTGATGCAATGTACAAGAGTGTGAAACACCTGGTACGACACACACACCCCGTTTCCACACTGGGCGCACCTTCACTCAACTTTTATAGAACGCGGAGGTTTGTTTTGAGTGCTTGCTTGCGGGGCACATCAAAATATGACAGCTTACTTCCATCAAAAGGAGGGGTTTACACATACGTTTCATCAGACAATGACATTTCATTGATCTTTACTCTGCCCTAATACTTTGACATCAAAAAGTTAATTAGCTGGCTTTTGGTATTAAACAAAATACTTTGTTCGCAATCAGTATTTGAAATATTATCGCTAGGTAGCACAGAAATGGTTGTGGTGCATTGTACTTCCATATGCTAGTTTTTTTAAAAGTGAAGCTGGCTTTAAGGGGGAAAGCCACACTTCAAAGCCAACTTTCTCATTTATGAATAGATCTTAGTCAAATTTACACATCTCGCATATTTTGAAGTGGTGATTCCAAAAATGTAATGATTTTTGTATTAGGATAAAAAGTTCCTGATATACTTTGGCAACTGGGTTCTTTTGTTTGAAGAAAAATTTGAATCGAGAAAAAAAAAAAAGAAAACTTGCACAGTGATTAGGATATAGAAATAACCTGAAATGTCTAAGGTGTGTGCTAAGGTGCAAACCAATGTCCTATGTCTGTCTGAACTAGAGCTGCAGCCCATCAAAAGTTGCCTGAAAAAAAATTTTGACACGTGAACATGACTCAATAAAAATACTTCCTGAAAAAAAGATTGCTCTAAAATTTGGTTTAGCACACACTCCGTGCATTTATCTTTTAGGTAAAAATTAATTACGAGAGCTATAATATAACAGATGTGACCAGGTTCATTGGACAGAGGCTATTTTCTCCCTGAAATTGCAAGTGTTTGACTAGCCAAAGAAAAACATTCCAAGCAATCTTCATTAGAACAAAACTTATAAAATCTAATGGAAATGAAGGGTGTTGGAACTGTGAAAATTACAAACCGAAAATGCAATTTATGGGCCAGTTTTTGGCCTTTAAATGGAGCTGCCACCCTTAAAAGCTTTTGAAGCAAAGAACTGTGGGAGTATGTGGCATTAGCACCCGTGTCATGGGGCTGAAGCACATTCTGCAAGCCAAGAAGCGTCCTGTCGCGCAGACAATTATTCGCTATGCCGTAAAATGCGGTAATACTGGTTACATGCATGTTTCATCAAAAACCAATCGACTCGGAACTGCGATTGGAGAATGTAGTAAACAGTTCTCTGCGCGTAGTTGGAAATAAAAATGACACACTGTGCGTCTCTTTGCATGGTACGTATTTTTCAAGGTAGCTTCACTTAACATATCCTAGATTCCAACAGGTGCGCTGAATCTACCGTATTTTTTCTCTGCACAATTGGAAGCGTGTGAACTCATAATGTGGGGGGGGACGAAAACAGAAATTTGCCGCTTTATATGGGCTGAACACTACACACAAATTAAGTGATTCACTGTTGTAACGGTTAAGGTAATTATAATGAGTAAAGAAACTGCGACTGCACCTGTTCGCACGAGTATCCTTCCAGGTGAAGTATGACATGTGCACGAACTGCACTCGGTGAAGAAAAGCTTGTTTTGAATGATGCACCTACATTTCAATCAAAGTTGGCCCCAAGTACTACTACTGTCGCAACAAGGGGGGGGAGAGAGATGATTCTGATGGCCCCCAAAATAGTTTCTTAGGAGCATGGTGCTTTTCTCAATTTCTAAGGGATGTGCGAATATTGAAAACTTTTGAATAACAAATCAAATGTTCGATTTGATCTATGAATTGAATAGTCACTATTACATAATACGAATGGTTCTCAAAGATTTCAGAACCATTAACTGTGCTTCATTCAAACATCAAACTGGAGCAGTATTCCTGCATTCACTGTTTTTTTACAGCATGCCATACCATTAGACAAGACCAGCGAAAAAATGTTGACGTGTAATCAATATACACCCCCAATTTTGCAACTACTTGCACGGGAAAAGTCACTTTATTTTATTGTTCCTGAAAGCTTTGCTCCAGAACAGATGGGTTCTCCACACTACTTGACACAGCTGGCATCCTCTGGTGCACTCCAATGCTGAAAATGAAAAGACAATACAAAATGCTAGACTCGTATCAAGATTAACTCGAATCTTTCATCAATCATACTTTTGCAAGAATGCAGAGCATAACTGATATTATGTAATGCACAGGAAACTAACAGAGCACATATGATCAACACAAGCAAGAGTAGCGATACAAAAATTGCCTCTGCCACTTTTTTTTTAGGTGGCTGTTGACTAGTCAAAATTAGAACATTTTTTTTTTTTTTCAAAATATGCATCAAGCACAGTGCAGCTATCAACGTAAAAAAGGAGACTTATAATGACACTGAAAGAGTAGATTGCAGCCGCGTGGTATTGCAAACTCTGAACGCTGCAAATTGGTCCTCAACACAAGCCGGGGGACATGCTATCCCCTCCTGTCCATTAAGTGGCGAATTGACTTGGTTTTCTGAAACATGGCCATAGTGTCGTACACCCGTTATGGTGGCAAGTGGCTACTGTGCTAAGTGCATGGTCATGGGTTGGATTCCCAGCTACAGTGGCTGCATTTCGATGGGAGTGAAAAGCAAAAACACTTGTTAAACTTGGGTGGTCAAAATTAACCTGGAGTCCCCCACTACGACGATCGTAAATTATGCACGTAAAAAACCCCATTATATTGTGCTTTCTTACTTTTTTTTTTTTTTTGCTGTGTGTGTGGTATTCGTACCACAAGACCACCACAAGAGGTTTCAATGATGCATTAACTGTCATTTTTCACGTCCAAAGCCACGCTGTTCATGGCTGCTTCAGTCGCACTAGAAGGCAATGCAATTATTTGTTTTACTCTTGGGGAAGTAGCAGCACCTTTACTAGGTCGGTGGCTATCAATTAAAGGATTAAAACAAGACCGATTCTTCTGTCAGTACTCCTTTCACAATGAACAGAAACCCAAAAAGCTCTTGGGTCTGGCATATGCACGAACCATTACGAGCTCACATGCAGCATACCCGAGGCACCTACAGCTTATGGCAATGCTTTCAGAGCACAGGCAGATCATTTGAGAAAACATTCTGCACCTTCTCTGGATCCTTGACGAAGCGCAACGCAGCCAATCAGCTGCATACGACCGCAGCATCATGTCGGTAGCATCAGGGAAGTTCTTCTTCACTGCCTCTGAAAAGTTTGAATACAAAACCATGGAACCACGATTTAGGTTTTTAAATGTTTCAAATATTTTACAATTTATTTAAGTCCCAACTTTAGGTTTGACTGTTAATTTCAGTTAAGGCAGGCATAGCAGCACCGGCTGAAGAACAGATGTCGCCAAGTTTTGAGGCTGGACATAAGGTAATGTGACGCGATACGTTGGAGAAAAAATTTTTCTTTTTTTTGCCACAGCAATGTCGGAAATAGCTTGGAATGGCTGCCACTATAGTTATTAGATTAGGGCGGGAACAAACAGCGCTAGGACGGGACGAAGTGAGCAGACAGACAAGGCGCTGAACTAACAACCACTGGTTTATTGCTGGGAAAGCAATATATACGATGCACAGGTTCAGCGCGGAAGGCCAGAAAACACGGTTTCTGCGCCGGGAAGGGAATGAACTCATCACATCAGGCGCGTCGTCATAGCAGGTGATCATGTTTTTAACAAGTAGTTAATCTCGCAGCTATGCAGAGAAACGGAGGGTACGCTGACGCAGGAGTTTCCGTGCGATTGAATGCAAAACGCTTCCCAAATCTCACGTGTTCTTTGATCTTTATACGTACCTAGTATTGTGCAGTTATTAGATGTCTTGACGTTCGTACTGTCACCAGAGATGGTGCATGCGCGCAGATATAATTAAGGTCACCTGTTATAATTACTGTCACCTGTTACAGTGGGCCCTTTTCCCTGTTTGCTTTGCCACACTACACGCTTCAAAGCGGCGAAGCTGGCTTCAGGAAACCGGTCATTGTGCAATGCATATTAGGCCTTCGCCTCTGGCGCAGTTCTCAATGCAAGTCTTGATCTGAAGTGAACTGAATTAGGCCTACAAGCTAGAGGCTTGGATTTAAATCTGACTTCAGCTAGTTGCCTTGCGCTTAATGGCAATTATTATGTGGCTGTGCTGCACGACGTGCACTTTTCTGTCTTCTTCTTTCGTTCAGTGAGCGGGGGCAGGTTTTCAGGAACTTTATGGCTGCGTACGAACAATCAGAAGGATTGGTTGGAATTCGGGAGTCTCCCGGACAAATTGGGAGAGTTGACAGGTATGCTATGCCTGCAGTAAACGGGTGAAAAAAAAAACTTGGAGGATGCTTAAACTTCACCTTTAAGAGTGGAATGCGATAGTCTTGCGCTAGCCGATTACAACTTGAGCTTGCAAATTACCTATGTCATTCTCCCATTCAACTTTCTGCCGTCCTTGACTGTGCTTTCCTTCCCAAGGCATCCATTCTGTAACTTTAATGGTCCACCGGTTATCTGCCCTACGCATTACATGGCCTGCCCAGTCCCATTTCTTTTTACAGCACATCTGTCTATGGCTAGAATCCTGGGATTTCTTTGTGGCGTAACGTCGACAGAAAACAGTAGTGGGCCGATCCCGGCGGCAGCGCAATGGCTCATACCCCCGTAAGGCAGAGGCTACAAGCAGCGACTTATCGCAAGTAAAAAGGTGTTTGTGTGCGAGTTTCCACCTAACAGAATTATGTTTTCTCGTGTATTCAAATTACAATTCGACGCACGTCTGTAGGTTGTGTGTAAGTCGTACTTTACAAATTTTCAGACATATTTTAATTTGAGAAATTCAATTAGTTCAGTAACGCCTATGCGCCACGCGGAGGGGAGGGCCTGTGTGGTTGTGGTTCGGGATTATTTCTTCCTGATGGACAACACCGCTGACACCGAATTTTCTGCGACACGGGGCCCTTAACGCCATCTCGTTAAAAATAAATGCTTTAGCTGGCTTACCAATTATGGTACTGAAAAGGCGGAGGCCCACAAATGGTTTCTTCCCTTTCCTCCCCGTCATGCTAAAGCCTTGGGCGTAACTGTCTTGCATGCACCTCCGCATTATGTGGTGCATGGAATCCTGTGCAGACGATCCTCCTATTGTTGACAGGCAGGAGACCTAGGAACAGAAGTATTATAAGAGAACACTATAGCAGCATATTATTATTACTACAGCACAAACCTGAGGACGTGCCCAATAACTTGCCATGGGCTGTTGCAAGGGCACTAATGAAAATTGACAATGCAATAATTTCAGCCCTTTTTGCAGGCTACATTCAGTAAATTGAAGATATGTTAAGCATCAGTGGCCAGATGTACAGAATCATTTTACAGGCAAAATATTCAACATATATAAGCAACAAGGCATATAATACCACAAATGCCGCCTTTGTAAATTAGTCATGGCATTTGCTGCTGCTGGAGGCAAGCCATATATAAACAGTGCAAATAAAGGCACAGGCTTATGCAAGTAATACTACCAAGATGACAGCCACAATGCCAGTGAATACTATTATATGCCTAAAATGCATTAAAAATTTTAAGTGCATTATGCTACTTTAAACAATAATAAACATAAGACAAAACTTACAAGCTTAGTCCTACTCTGAGCAGTAGAGAGTTGACTCTCGAGCTCCTGCAACCCTTCTTGGGATGCCAATGGTAGTACATCAAGCACGCAGCGATCAACAGGTCTGGGACTCCGGGCATGTGCTCGCAGCGAGTACGACATTTCTAACTTCTCTAAAATGTCTCCATGTGCTGAGAGCTCTGCTCTCATCTCTTCCAACGACTTCAGAATTTTCTTCTGCAGTCCTGCCAAGGAAAAGCAAAATGTTTCGCATTAGTACGTCGTAGATGACAACTAGATTTTCTTCGGAACTAAGGAACGGCAATATGAATTTTCTTCGGCAATGCTGTTAAATGAAAAGCAAAACAATGTTTCGCATTAGTATATCGAAGATGACAACTAGAGACAACTAGACTAAGGAACCGCAATAAGGATTCGGACATTTCTTAAACAATGTGAAAGAAAGCTACAAGACCTACTTGCTAAATTTTGAGTCAGTATTTCACCACAGCTGCTACAGCAGCGAGCCCACATGCAACTCTGGAGTCTAACAAGATAGTTCCACTTTGTCATTAAAAAAGGTAATGAGCAGTTACATTTATTCGTAAGAACATGCAGATGACAGTACATGTACAGACAGCTAGCGCTACTTCTACTCACTTGACTTCGCGAAATCCTTTCTCTGCAAGTTTGACCTTGCACGGATGATGTAGGCATGGCTGAAGATCCAGCATGCTCAGAGGTCATCGCCAGGGAAGGCACATCAGTCGGGCGGCTACTGGTACTATTCAGTGGGACTAGAGGCTCGGGACGGGTCGCGAAGCTTGCTTGCAGACGGAAGCGTGTTGAAAAAGTTTCCTCAGAGCCTTGCGAAAAGCCACCATTGTCTGCAGCATCCTCATCTGAAGAAATTAATCTTGCGGCACGTCTCCGCTGCCGCTGCTGCCACTTTCTGCGCTGGCTGCTGTCATCTTCACTCGCCAGGTCCGATGTCATGACAGCCAGCTGCTTTTCTCTTTGTGCTGTATTATAAGCGACTGCAAAAAAAAAAAAAAAAAAATCTATAAGCTCTTCAGATACAAAGTCAACATTACAGTGCAAGTACCCATTTCTATGAAAGTATAGCTTACCACACTCGCACGGCACACGGCATCTGTGTTCTTCCCAAGCGGTCGTACTTGGAATTTCCAAGTTTTTAATCGCTAATGATATTCTGGAAGGGTTCTTATATGGCGGCCACGCAGCTTTCCATCCGCTTATTAGCCAAGTGGCTGTTATGGCAGACACCTCGTCACTTTTTTCGATGTGAATAACACAGAGCAAGGCACCTGAATGCCCACCTCGCTTCAAGTTCTTGGTCACTAAAGATGTTTGATGTGGAGGACATCGGTGACCCATTGGTATGTTTCGAAGTGTACTCTGCAGGCAAATGTCGAGTTTCATGTTCTCTCTACATACGTATTGCATGGCAGGTGATATGGTGCCGTTAACCTTCTGTTTTACATAACAGTTGAGATTTCGAATAAGTAAACACTTAGAGGTATTGACGTGATATTTTGGAATGTTCATTGTTTGCATTAAATGAAAGTCGCAGACCTCTAAACCCTAGAAGAAACAGTGACAAGCCTCAGAGTGCCGATACATGCAACATTAAATAATTGGTTTAAACGGAACAAGCAATGCATTTCACGACACAGTATGTGAGAGCAAGATATTGCAACGTTTTGACACTCGTTCCAGCTCTCTCGGTCGCCACGTATGCTGCTGCCACTCATTGTGAGGGCCAATGTCAAAACGTTGCAATCTCCTGCTCCCACGTGACCACATTACTGTGTCGCGACGTCACAACACAGTATCCTCCTGGAAATGAAACCAAAACTGGCTGTGGAAAAGCTGTTATGTTATTTACGGCGTTCTGAGGCATGTCACTGTTTTTTCTAGGGTTTAGAGCTCTAGGACCTTCACTTAACGCAATAAAATGAGTTGTCCAAAATATCAAGTCCATACCCCCTTAAAACATTGCCTGGAATTGTAAAAAAATTTGTCAATAAAAAAAAATATGCCAATTTTTGGTCAGACTTTGAGATACTTCTTTCTGGGGTTTTACGTGCCAAAACCAGTTCTGATTATGAGGCACGCCGTAGTGGAGGGCTCCAGATTAATTTTGACCACCTGGGGTTCTTTTAACGTACACTACAATGCAAGCACACCAGCGTTTTTGCATTTCGCCTCCATCGAAATGCGGCCGCGGCGGCCGGGATTCGATCCTGCGATCTCGGGCTCAGCAGCAGCAACGCCTTTGCTGACTGAGCCACCGCAGCGGGTGAGACTTTGAGATAATGGCATGGCGCCGAAGGAGTTAAGCAACACTAGCAACGCAGTCAATGGATCCGCTGCACTCGGTGTTCATCCCATACATCTTCAGCACACTGACAGCAGGGTTGTATGGCACAGGCATTGGCACCGTCTGTGATGTGAACACAGTTCACAATTCTAGTGAACTGTGTGCCCCACTCGGACAGTTGTACAAAGAGCAAGCAAGTCACCATAGGATGGGCCAGAATATTTGTACACCATGCATTATACCAGGCTGCCCAACATGAAACTCTGCTGCAGAAGTTGCCATTTTATAACCATTATGTCTGAACTTAAAAGCGCCACATGTTAA